>NW_020622381.1:9356365-9580936 GCF_003573695.1 Papaver somniferum
TGTAATAATTGGCTCGAGATTTATATCTCCGATAGGCAAGATATAAAAGTAATCACAAACACTTTGTCTCATCGTTTGTGATTCCATAATATCTTTTTTCGCTGCGTCGATTAGGATTATTGTGAGGCGATTGATAATACTAGGTTGTTCTTCGGGAATATAAGTCCGGTTTATCAATTGGTTCCTGTTCACCTTGATTTATCAAAAGACGGAACAAAACTCATTGGTATATTCGTGGGAGACGGATTTATCTATTACCGTAAACGTTTCTGTGTGACACAAATTTGTTTATTAAAGTCTTCGACTTTGGGTCGTAGAAACTCTTAGTTGTGGGTGAGATCAACTAAGGGAATCAAGTACGTAGCATCCTGCTGTGATTAGAGGCGTAGGAGTATAACCGTACCTTGGATCAGTGTGATTGATTGGGGTTCAACTACAGTCCAGACCGAAGTTAGTTTGGAGTAGGCTAGTGTCTGTAGCGGCTTAATACAGTGTATGTTTAATCTGGACTAGGTCCCGGGGTTTTTCTGCATTTGCGGTTTCCTCGTTAACAAAATTCTGGTGTCTGTGCTATTTTTTTCCACATTATATTTTGTTATATAATTGAAATATCACAGGTTGTGCGTTGTTCAATCAATTAGAATATCCGACCTTTTGGTTGTTGATTTGAATTGATTGACACTTGGATATTGGTCTTTGGTACCATCCAAGTTATCTCTCTAGTATTTGATAAAGACTCGCAGATTTATATTTGCTTGAGTATATATAAAATCGAGAGATTGAGATATAAACTCTTTGATATACTTTTTATCTAGATTGAGTCTGACTGTCTAGTTGATTCTCTAGAAAGTATATTGGAGTTTGTCCATACAGACTGCTAAACGAAATATTGGGTGTGATTGTTGTACCCTTACTTTTCAGTATGAAGTTTAGATCTCCTATAACTATCCAAGGATTATTGTGAATGTGTCTAATATCCCTAATGTAATTTCATTGAGAGATCTTATCCTGATCATTGAGAGCACCATATATGCAAATAAGCAAAGAACTGCTATTTTGACTATCCAGTGTAACTAAACAGTTAATCATGTTCATTTGCATATAAATAACCCGCAAATCAATCTTGTCTTTCCAGAGAAGAGACAATCCACCTGACAAGCCAATGGGATCAAGAAAAGTAATGTTGGTATATTTACATCTAGCTAATAGGTATTGCATTCTTTTCTTTTGGTTTCTAGGTTCTGTCAAAAAAATAATATCTGGGTTTTGGGACCTAATGAGCATATTGAGATGATTCCTTATATGCTTGTTTCCAAAGCCACAAACATTCCATGATATAGTTTTCATGCATTGAAAAGAGTTTTTAAGACTTATGCATATTTTTTCAGAATAATGATGGGGTTTGATCTTAACACATAAATTATCAACACTTTGGAAGATAAAAAATCTTAAAAAGTTTTTGTTGAGAATTACCTTATTTTCCCCTGTGGTGTTGTTAGGTTGTTTCTCCTGTGTTATGATTCTATCTGCATCCCGTGTATCCAGTTGTTTCCCATCATGAGAGTTTTTGGTAGTGAATTCTACCTCAGATTCCTGAGAGTCTGATATCTTTATCCCCTTTCCCAGTCTAGCTGTCTCACTTTCATCTTCTCTTCCAGCTGAGTGATCTATCTTTGAAGTTATGAGGATGCCATCTTTTGGAGGAACAAAAGGAGTACCTTTAGCTTCTTTTTTCTTTTGGAAATTTGGGACAATTGCAGAAGCTTTTCCATATGTTAACTTCTTCTTACTAGCATTGTTGATTAGACCAAAAAAGTATGGTTTGTTGTGAGCTTTTGTAAGAAAATCAGCTGCTGCTGAACATGCTCCCTTGTTGTGTTTTATGATGAAACACCTTGGAGATATATTATGTGGTTACTTTTCATAGAAGAATTTTATCCACCTTGTGAACCATGCATTTGTTTTTTCCATTGCTCATCTTCTTAGTGGGTTGTTGATGTCAATAAAGACACAGACTTTGACTCAATCTTTGTTTACATGAGTGGCATACTTTAGCTCAATGGCTACTACATCCCCCATTAATTTGCCAATTCTTTTCACAGAGATCACATTCATATGCTCAGGTAGCAACTTCTTGAGTTGTATCCAGAAACATTGGTGATTCCAATCTAGTTCCTTGTAAATGATTTATGTAAGGTAAACAAGTTCCTATGATATTCCATGGTCTGGTAACAAAGACTTTGTTCTTTGTGTCTTTATATTTGAACTTGAACACCATTATATTTTTGTCTATCTCCACCACTTTCACTTCATCCTCAGGTATAAAAGACCATGTGAATTTGATATGTTGTTCTACTGCTTTAAAACCCGTTGACCCTTCCTCCATTATAATCATTCCAATTAAATAGTTTTCCATTCTCATACCACCTCATTAATTAATTCTTCAGATAATTGATACGGCTCTTCAGTATCATTATTAAGATCTAGGGATGCTTGCTTGAATTTTTCTGCTAAGTCAATAACTTGTTCTTTATTTTCTACCGCCATAATGTTCTTGCGGTATGAGATTTTACTTGTTATTTGTACAACCTCCTTTTCTTGACTGATATAGTAGCAAAACGTCATTTTATTAGGGTTTTCTTTACCAATCAAAGATGATTCCATCAAATATTTTTGGATTGACCATATATTGTGGTTATAGTAATCCTCTCTATTTACAGAAACAATATATATGAGTAATAACCCGTAGAGAAATTTCAGGATTTTGTTACCCATCTTGAGACGACTTTTTTGAAATTAAAATTTCCTTATCTTTCGTCTTTTCTTGCAATGACCTTCATTCTGGTTGGCAATGGATCAGATCAGACTGAGTTGATGACTCTCACGATGCAGAAAAAATAGAGACACAATGGCTTCAAAAAACAACTTAGCTAACAGGGCAAACACTATAATCACAACTGCAAAATAGGTAAACGCCATTGAGGAGATAACAACCTGTAAACACATTGGGGAAAAGGGATTTAGTTGGTATTCATTGCAGAAACAAAGATAAACTTGGATTAAAATGAGTTCCAATAAGAAATCTGAAACTGAAATTGAAATAGTTTAAGCAAAAGGAATTAAACGAAGTATCATCTTGTTTTGAGAAAGAAAAGTTATAAATTGATGTTTAACAGATGCATAATATGAATAAGTTTTAAAAAATCATGGACATTGTGATTAAATTCAAGATACAACTAAGAGAAATGCAAAACTATTTTTACTGAGTTGATCTTTAACTGGATTCAGAGTATTTCATTACATAGATGAGTAGCAACAGTCTGTATTTATACAGTACTGTAACATACATTAACATACAATATCAATCTGTCATTAAGACTCACACGTGAGTACACTCGTGTGACAGAAATAGAAAATAAAGAAACACGTGATAAACACATGTTTTTAAAGCTGTAATCCTGTTATCCTTCACCACAAGATATCCTTAACCTTTACTACTTCATTCTTCAACTGTAGCTCTGTCTTTAGCCCCCTCAAGCTCATGGGTAGTGAAATAATCTTGAGCTTGGATCTAAGCACAATAAATCTAGGACCATGCGGTCCTTAGTGAATACATCAGTAATCTGATGCAGAGTGTGAACATAAAAAACATCAAGAGACTTAGACGGAACAAGTTCTTGAATGAAATGATAATCCATTTGAACATGTTTCATTCTAGAATGCATAACCGAATTGGATGCCAGAGATATATAGCTGACATTGTCACACTCTAGTTTTGGAATGACAAGTATAGGAAAATACAAATCATTCAAAACATAGCAAATCCACACCTCTTCAGCTGCGTTGTGAGCAAGTGTTCTATATTCAACCTCTGTACTTGACCTTGCAACTGTAGATTGCTTTTTAGAAGACCATGAGACAACATTTGAGCCTAAGAAAATACAATACCTCCATTAACCTTCTATCATCAATACTACATGCCCAATCAGCATCAGAAAATCCCAGAAGAAATGTGTCACCTTAGTGAAATGAAGACCATAATCCAAAGATCCTTTGATATATCTCGGTATTCTTTTAGCTGCAACTAGATACTCAGTTGTTGGATGTTGCATAAACTGACAAACTAAATTCACTACAAAAGCTATATCTGGTATGGTCCAATTTAGATATTGTAGAGCTCCTGCCAAAGATCTTGTTAGAGCATTACTCGATTGAACCCACAAGTTTTTCTATCTCAAGATTGTTGTCAATGTTAGATGATCAAAACTATATCTTGATTGTCTACTAAGTCAAGTCTTGGATTAGGTTAGAATTGTAGTTGAGTATCAGATATCACCCTTGAAAACTGAAGATCGATGAAGACATTTAGAGAACTTCTGTATCAGGTGTGTGGAGACTGAACCAATTCTATTTTACTCACTATACCGTCGTTCTATCTATTGAGACTATGTCATATGACTTATAATAGAATTACAAAGAAGAAGTTTCGAGTCAAGCTTGTCTTTTGAAAAATCTCAAAATATGATTTACCAATTAGATGTTCAAAAGTCCTTAACAATATTAGTTATATGAAATAATTTATAGAACAATTAAAAATTGTCCATGCAAATGATTATATCGCTTGGGAATGTTTCAAACATCATAAGAGAGAAATATGAGCTTAATAATATTTCTACTCAGGGTAGGTTGGCGAACCAGTTCTCAAACCATAGATATCTGAGATATAAAAATTCAGAAGGTTGGTGAACCAGTTTGCAAACTATAAGTTCAGTTGGGAACAGTTCACGAACTCGGTTGGCGAACCGTGGTGAACTGAATTCTATAAGTTGGATAAATAGCCTAGACGTTGACGAACCCGGTTCACGAACTGTGGTCAACTGAGTTCGGTAGTATAGTAGGTTTGGTGAACCCGGTTCACGAACTGTACCACCTTGACTCGTGAACAATCCTTGCGGTTCACGAACCGTTGTACCAACTGTCCTAGTTTATATTTTAGTATATGCCCAAAAACTTATTTTCGTAATATGTTTAACATTATTAGAACTCTCTTAAACACTTTTAAGACTTCATTGATTACTTAATCACTTATGTATATATATCATGATTAAATTCTTAGGTGTTTAAATGAACATCAAATAGATTTTAGTTGTTTGATTAGCTTGAGAAACCGAACAATCATTATACACGGTTCCGTAACCGAACCTATGTGTATACTCTTCTATTGTTATTTGAAGACCTAAAGTGTTTGCTTGATTCTCAAGTTATCTTAGATAATCTTGGTCTTTGGAAACTATAAATAGAGCTGCTCTTTCAACTGGGAAAATCAATCCCTGACACTTTGGGTCCTAGTTGATTCTAGAGTCGTCTTCTATTGACCTAGGTTTCCTATGTGGATCATTATTAGGTCTACGACTAAAAGACTCGGTTTGGGGATTCGTGAAGCCAAGTCCGACTATCTTTACCTTGATAGTTTGTGAATCCTGATCTTTATCGAGGTTCTCGTAATCTCTTTCAGGCAAGATAGATAAAAATCATAAAGTTTTTTGGTCTCAGATTTTGTGATTCCTCAAGATAAATATCTAAAAACTGATCTTAGTTGATCTTTTGAAGATTGTTTTTGAGGGGTAGTTAAGAATCTAGGCTGCTCTTCAGGTCGTAAGTTCCGGATTTGTGAGGTTTGCTAGCTTTGACTATTGCAAACAGATTTCCACACCTTGACCTTTGATCTAAATGGAAATCAAATATGCTTATATGTTAGAGGAAGATTGGTATCAAAAGTCTTCACTTCGGCTGAAGCAACTCTTAGGCTGTAAATGAAGTCAGCTTAGGGAATCAGGTGCACAAAACCTTACGAGGTTCAAGAGACGTAAGGAGCGCGAATGTAACCGAATCGCTTGGAGGGTGGGTTAGGTATCAACTACATTCCAGTCCTAAATCTGATAGTAGGCTAGTGTCTGTAGCGGCCTAATACATTTTGGTGTTCAATTTGGACGAGCTCCCAAAGTTTTTCTGCTATAGCGGTTTCCTTGTTAACAAAATTTCCGGTATCTTGTGTTTTTCCTTTTCCGCATTATATTGTTTATCTTTATAATTGAATTTACACAAGTTTATACTGTTCAATCTAAGTAGATACATCCGCTTAATTGTAATCGATTAAGAGACTAGTTTATTGTAGAATTTTTATCTTGAAAGATAAATAACAAGTTTAACCACTTGGCAGAATTCCGATTGAATTATTTGGGTACGACTAGATTGATCTTGGATATTGATTTTTTAGATCGTTCAAGTACTCTGCTTAAAAATCAGGTCCACGTACCTTATGTCTATATACATACTGATTGAGTATAGGTTGATATACAAAGGGAAAATTAAGAAATTGACCAGCTTCCGAGCATACAATTAATAAACCGGCCAGAATTTCAAATTCTTTTATAAAGTGGCCTTTCTGTTAGATTTTCCAACCGGATCCACCAAAATGGTCAACCACTTTGATTTAGTCAATTATCCCCGTCAAAATTACCACCATATCCTAAGTAACCCTAGATATCTCTTTACTGTGTCGACCCTATTTTCGTTTCAGAAAAAAAAAATCTCAAGCAGAGGAGAGCTGTAGTATGTAGAAGGAGGCGTAGTTGGTGAGCAGTTAGAAGATTTTTGAAGTTTTAAGAAATTAAGAGGAGAAGATCAATAGTACTATGTTTAGAAGATGTTTGAAGTTTTGGGAAGATATCGGAAATCAAAGGAGGAGAGCTGCAGAAAGTTCTTCCATCTTCTTCTTCAATTGAGTGGTTTTGATTTCTGATATAGGTTGGAAGTTTGGATTGTTTTGGAGTTTCTAATATTGTGAGAATTGAACGATCTACCACCAGCAGAACTTCTTTGTCTCAATTGTTTTTAATCTCTTGTAAGTTGGTAGTTATATATTTTTTTTTGACGATTTTGATGATTCATTAATTGATTCAATTTGAGACAATGGGTTTGTGTTAATTCATCTTATGCATGTTTGTTTGAATTTAATTTCAGGAATTAGGATTTTTGAATGTTAAATTGGGGATCCTCTCTTAATTAGGGTTCTTGAGAAATTTAGGGGTTTTATCATATATGAATTTCTTTTTACTAATTCAAGATGCGGATAGTTGTGTTTTTAATGAATTGATGATTCGAAATTTGCAATGATAAATTGACAGAGAGAGAATATCATAGCTTGATCAATTTTGGCAGAGAAAAGACAGGGAGAAGTGAATAAATTTCTCTGTCTTAGGTGATTGATGGATGATTTAGAGTTTATGTGGTAGGACTGTTGGTGATGTGTTAAGACTTAAGAGCTTTGGTTTATTAGGGTTCTTGATAATGATTCAATTTGGGGAAGAACACGTTACAGGAAGAAGAACATGAATCGCTCATGGTTTAACTAGGTAGTAACCTAGCTAGTCTCTTGGTACCGTTTAACTAGGTTCGACCGAGTTAGTTCAAAAGAGGGGTTAACATGTCTTTTCTTAAGTAGAGTAACGGACACATACACGGTTAACTGCAGTTACCCGTTTTTTAAAAAAAACGGGATGAAATTGTCAATATCGGCCACTTTATAAAAAGATTTGAAATAACTGCCAGTTTCTTAAATATATTACAAAAACATGGTCACTTTAGTAAAAAATCCATATACAAACTCTATATACATATTGTCAAGGACCATTCAGTTGGTCTACTTTCTATTGTATTATACATGTTGCCGGACGAAAAAGATAGGTGTATTTGCTATCCGTTGCGTTTTCAGATTTGTACTCTGTTGGATTGTCAAGAATCTCACCAGATATAACACTTAGTGTGAGAGCAGCTATCTCAAGCTTGTTTGTCAAGCCAAAACTATAAGTCTTGATTTCTAGTCTACTTATAGCTAAGTATCGGATTAGGATAGTAAGTGTATTTGAGCATTAGACTTCACGTCGTTCATATACTGAAGACGAAGAACTACTAAGGGGAGCTTGTGGAACTTCATCAACAAAAGGTAGATGGAGATTTGAACTCATCTATCACTCAAAAATCTATCCACTATATCTCCTATTTGGGACAAAATTTGTATAGCTATATAGACTTCAATTATACACATTTGATATTTCGAGCTGAGTTTAACTCGCTTACATATTTCTCGAAATATGTGTTGGTAAGCTTTCGCTTTAACCAAGTTCATCTTATATTCTTGAGGAAAGTCAAAAGATGATCATGTGAAAATCGCCTTGCAACATCTTACATGATTTGTGTGAGACAGTCATTTGATGTGGACTCGAAATATTTCGTATTGATCATCGATCACTTGAAAATTGCTTTGAAGCTAATAGTTTGTGTGAGCCATCTATTTTCGTCTTCTAAGAATGTTTCAATGATTGAAATGGGGGTTTAGAACAAATCACCATGATTGGATATAACACAGTATGCGCACTTGTATGCTAACTGTTGCAAGTTATTCCAAGTCCGGGAACCATAGTATGCATACCCGTGTGCGTACTGGTTGGTTAATGAAAGTCCGAGAACTTAGTATGCATACTCGTATGCATACCGGCGTGAGTTTTAAGTTCCAGAAATTCAACTCAGTTTGGAAGGTATGCGTTCCCGTTCACATACTGGCGAACCCAAACTTAGTCCGGCCACTTAGATATGCGTACCCATTTGCATACTTGAGTATTTTATGTTCTAAAATTGATTTGTTCATGAACTAATACATTTATATAATAAAGAATGCAATCTTTTGCAAACTGTGGCTATAATGTTCATGAATTGATTCGAGTGAATCAAAATCGATTTTGCTTAAATTGTGTCTTGTATACTTCTATGAGAATATAAAAAGTTGAACAACTCTAGAACTAGTTTCATTTGAGTCATATGAACTAGTTATGGTTAAGATGAATATGGTTGATATGAAAGTGTTCATGTGGATAACTTCGGTTAACTATTGTTCAGCCAACTAGGTGTACACGTGATGAGTGCTAAAAAGTGCATATTTCTATATATTTTTCTTGGCATTTAACTCATCTTTTGTGCATTAATTCTACATTTTATCCCATATTCTGTATTTTCTTTGTTTTCAAGAATAAATATTTTTATTAATTAATTTTGCATTTTTAGGTAATAAATAAAGTTTGGATGAATAGCGGAGCGGAAAAGAGCAGAAAAGCGGTGAAAAGACGGGAGGAATTACACAAGGAAGCCGCGAAGAATGTTGTGCACAAGACCAAAAGGCTAGAAGTGGGCTTGAAGAGGAAGAATTGTTCTTAAAGAAGATATGGGCTTGGCACACCCAAGGCCCAAAACCCTCACTCAAACCCATTTCCAATATCCATACCCGCCTTCATCTTCAGCCATCAGATTGGATCATCTCAGCATCCAACGGTCGCATCATCTTCGTGCATCGAAATCTGAAGCTCCTGTAAAACACTATAGCACCTAACTCCATCTTGAGCCGTCAGTTTCGTTGTACTTCCGCATCCAACGGTCGCTTTAAGCTTCCTTCCATCTCGCCGTTAGATCGATCCATCACCTCCACATCCAATGGCTCAGCTTCGCTGGACATCGAATTGGCTACACCCGCTTCACACTGTAACAACCTACACCTATACCCATCGCCAAACACTCCCCTCCTTCTTTCCATCGAACCCATCTTCTTCCTCCCACTCCCTCTGCAACTACTCCACTGCCACCACCAACTCCGTCTGCACCTTCCATACCGCCACCACCTTCATCATATCACTCTAACAACCAACACCCATCACTCTATCTACCTATTACATCAACCTCTCGATCTTTTTCTCTCTGAAACCCTAGTTTTAGGGGTTGATGAAATAGGTTAGGTTAAAGATGAAATTGGAAGCAACAGGAGATGTAGGAGACGCACAAGAGGGATGGGTCGAAATCAAAATCAAATTTCAGAGAGTTGGTATGATTTAATTTCGATTTAGGTGAAACCCTAATTTTTGGGGATTTTGATATTTTTATGTTGCAACTATAAATAGGGATGTGTGGGTGTTGTAGAAGGATGCCTGGACTAGCCAGTGCACCACCAAGAGGACTGGACTAGCCAGTTCCTCAATTGTTCATGTTCTGTTTTTGATTCACTTTCAAATTCAGTTTTATTTTCACATATTCATCATGTTTTAATTTATCACTTGCTAAGGTTGAGATGAAGCTTCCATGCTAATGCTAGTTGGTTAATGTGTAGACAATGTTCTTGTGTTCTGAAACTGTGTAGGACAGTTATAATTTAAGCATTTCATCACATTGCTCTCACATTGTATGTCAAGCATACATTGTAGTTAGGATAACCCTGTGATTGATGGTGCTGCAGCTCATGATTAATGTTTATTGTTCAAACCTTCGACTAGTTGTGCTCTAATCAGACAGTTAGTGCTATGGAAGAACATTTTAGCTGTAATTAGATTATCCTTTAGGAAGGTTTAATCATCTAAGTGGCTTATCTGCGGGTAGTTGCAGTGTGAGAGCCCCAATTACTACAAGGACTAGACTTAACTTAGTGACCCTAAATCCTTCTCTTAAAACCACCTCTTTGATAAGCAGCAGGCTCGAACCTCCACTGCTATCTAGATAGTTAGCTGAGGCTAGAATCTCACTAATATCTAAACAAGGGGCAAGAACATGAGTTAGCATTGAAAATTGACTTAGCATAGGTTAGAGGTGGAATCAAAAGCCTTAGTGATTAATCCTAAAGTCACTGTTTCTTTCCCTCACTGCCTCACTGCAACTGTTTTACTTTGTTTCTTTGGCTCTTTACTTCACTGCCTTAGGCTCATTGCCTTTGTCCCTTTGCTTCACTGTCACTAGCTCAGAACTATCTAGGAAACTTCAACTCACACACACCTTGTCTCTGTGGATCGACCCGTATTTGCATTGTTCTACACCTCGACACTGTGCACTTGCGGTATTAGTTTGTGACTCTTTTAGAGATCCACCAAGTTTTTGGCGCCGCTGCCGGGGACTTGGCATTGTGTGGTTGCTGTTTTTCCTTGCTTTCTTTCACTTGCATATCTTGCATTTAGTATAATCATTTAGCTCATCATAACTTGCATTTTCATCTTTGCATAATTTTTCATCTTTGCATCATTTTCCCTTGCTGTTCTTAACAACTTCTGTTGTTTTTCTTTCCTTGCTCATTTGCTTGCTGTTGCTCTTAGCTTGCAGCTGCACTTGCATCATTTGCTGTTTACATTCCATTCTTGCTGTTTGCATCTTCATCTAGTTGTTTGCTTGCTGTTCTTGCACAGCGTCCGAGCATCTTCTTGCCTGTTGCTTTAGTGCACTGCTGTGAACTGCTTAGCCCATTTGCACCTTTGTTGCTGAATCTACCCCTGGTGCTGCTGCTGCTTGCACTGCCTCTGCTGTTGCTGGTGAACTGGTGGAACTGAGGCAGTTACTTTCCCCTGTTGCTGCCTGTTGCTGCTAACTGCTGCTGCCTTCTGCACCTGTTGCTGTGCTGCTAAGGCTGAAACTTGCTGAACCAAAGCTGCAGCTAGAACCCAAGCTCAACTGGGCTGCTGATTTGTACCAAGCCCAACTGGGCTGTAAGCTGCAGAAAGAGAGGAAATTGAACCAAGCCCAACTGGGCCTTGAGTGTTGAAGCCAAAGCTTAGGATGATCCAAAGCCCAACTGGGCTTTTGCAACCAAACTGAACAGCTGGGCTGTGCTTCAAAGGTAAGCCTAAACCCATTAAGAGAACCAAACCTGTGGGCTTCCATTTTTAATTTGTGGGCATGTAATAATTATTTTAATTTTATTTCTTTCTTTATTTGGGATTGTAATAATTTTAGTTTTATTTTTATTTTCTTTTTTTGTGGGTTTGTAATAATTAGTTTTATTTTTATTTCTTTCTTTATTTGGGCTTGTAATTTAGTTGTTTGTTAGGCTTGTAGTTTCTTAATAGTGGGCTTGCTCTAAACTTAACTTTTTGGATTTTGGGCTTGCCTCTTTTGTGAACCAAACTTAACTAAATTTTGGGTTAAAAAAAAAAAAAAAAAAAGAATTTGCTTCTAATTTCAAAAACCAAATTTTTGCTCCCCATCTTTAAAAACCAAAATGGGCTTTGCCCCTTGCCTTTAAAAACCAAATTTTCATCAACCAAATAGTGGGCTTTGTGTCACACTAGTTTCCTTTTTTTTCAAATATGGGCCAACCTCGTGCTCTCCATGAATACATGTATCCCACAATAAAAATTCCATTATCATGTATTGTCTTACCTCAAACCAATAACCCTTTTAAAATAAATGCAAGCATGATACAAATACTTCCTATATTTCGAGGGTTCGATTCTGAGAATCCCTATACTCATGTAAGAGAGTTTGAACAAATTTGTCGGACTATGCAACCTGATCATATGTCCGAAGACTCTCTGAAATTGCGTTTGTTTACATTTTCTCTAAAGGAAAGGGCCAAAACATGGTTGTACGGTTTGAGACCACAATCAATCAACACTTGGGACCAACTCACAGATCTATTTTTCAAAAAATTCTTTCCACATCATAGGACCATCGCTATTCGTCAAAGTATCAATTGTTTTGTCCAATTGGATGAGGAAACTGTTTTTCACTATTTTTAACGTTTTAATGATTTGTTGAGCGAATGTCCGCACCATGGATTTGAGAAGTGGAGACTTGTCGTCATCCTCTATGAGGGACTAGACTTTAAATCTCGAACCATGGTTGAGTCTATGTGTAATGGTAAATTTATTGATAAATCTGTGGATGATGCATGGAAATTTTTAGCTGAAATTGCAGAGAAAACCCATCAATGGGAATCTGTTAGGGAAACAGGGACAACGCCACATGGTATGAGTCACCCCCATGAGTTAGAGTCTTATTCTTGTGATAGCTCCGACCTTAGGATTGAAAATTATCCTAGATTGCAAAATCCCTATCATGATGATGATGATGATTATGATGTTATGTTAGAAGAACATGTCTATACTGAAAATGTTATGGAACCTTTGGGTTCAAATACATTAGGCTTCTCTGCCTCGACCTTCATGAATGATGTTTCTTCTAGTATTCCATATACATGCGATGTTGATACTGATTTTGAGCATGTGCATCTGTCCTATGAAGATGACTTAGGTAATATAGAATCTTCTGTTGACACTAATATGCATGAAAATATAATTGTTGTGTCTGATTCTCTACCTGGATCACGTTGTGATGTTTCCACTGATTTGCCGATGCATGAGAATAATTCTTCTGATGATGTTGATGATTCTGATTTGTGTGAGCATGGTGAGCATGTTGTGACACTTGTAGAAGACTTAGGAGATGTTGATGTGATTAATAATGATGTGCCTATCTTCCTACATAAGTCACAATCTGATGGCCTTCCACCCAACCTAGATTTGGTTTGTACCCATATTGTCAAACCGACTTTTCTGAGAGTCCCTAACCTAGGTTTGGAACTGTGTGCTTCCCAATTCCTTTTGGACTATTTTGCATCTAAGTATAATATCTTTGAGGAGCCACAGTTGTAATTAGCATGTTTGCCCGTCCCTAGCAAAGTTCATTTCGAGCTAGACCTTGTGCATGATGAACCCCCAAAACTGCGAGATTTTGTATCCAAAATTTTATCTGTTGAAACATCCAGGTTTGGGGGTAGCTCATTTTTTTTCACAGCTTCACTTGCATGCATATCATATTATTATTGTGTGAAGATGTTGAAATGTCTACATTTCGTCTTTTGGGTTGATCCTCAACTCTTTAGACTGTATGTATATAGTGAATTGTTTGTATATAATCCGGTAGGTAATGTTTAGTGGAATCATATGTTTCTTGTATATATTGTGTTAACCCAATGTGAATTCAGTTGAGTTACTGTTGGGTTTTGCCTTGAATAATGGAGTTCAAAACTTGCTTTCGCCAATATCTGGTAATCTCTTTCCTTTTTCTACACTTAGCATCGTTCTCATGGTATGTGTTATAATCATGTTTATCTTTTGAAACATTGAGGACAATGTTTAGTTTAGGTTTGGGGGTGAAAAGTAGATACTTTGATAACATGCTATAATCGAAAAATAGAACTCATTCTTTTTGAAAAAAAAAAAAATGAAAAAAATAAAAAAAAAATGAAAAAAAAATGAAAAATATAAAAATCGAGCTCATTTACCTTGAAATGTTGACTCTTGTGCAAATATGTATTATTAGGATTCTTAGTCTAGATATTTAGGCACCCTGATTCTAGCACAATTCACATGTGATAAGAAACTTGCACGCGCACGATCTACCAATACATGTATAGCCTCGATCTTCAAGGTGTTTGATAGGAAGTTAGATTGCCAATCACTTTAGAATACTGAATGAGACTTGACTAGCTTGTTCTTTGGTTGGCTGGGATAGAAGTTGGAGGATACGTTAAGAAAAGCAACCATAGAATTTGACCGGATGCATTCGATAAGGGCCACCTCTTGCTAAGAGTCATGTAATTATGTTTTTCTTTTTGTTCATGTATCAAAAGTGTCACTATGTTGTAAAGATCAAAGTTATTTCTTCAAAAAAAAAAAAAATCAAAAAAAAAAAAAAAAAAAGAGAAAAAAAAAAGAGAAAAAAAAAAGAGAAAAAAATAAATAAAAAATATTCAATCAAGTATTTATTTATTCCATGTTTTGTCATGTTAAAGACAATATTCTCTCTTGTTCCAAAAATAAAAGAGAGTAATCAATGTAAATAAGAGTCATGTACAGAGTCATCTTTTTGTTGTAAATAGTCTTGTAATAAGCAAGGAGGGTGCAGCCATCGATGTATAACGCGGGTAAACTGAAACATCACCAACTCATTGGGTGAACATTCACAATTCTCGTAAAGCCGGACAGCTAGCTTGGCTTAGAATTCGGTTCTTAGCCTAAAAACTATCTCTTGGTGATTAGTAGTCATAACTTCAGGTCATTCTAGACACATGTGTAGATACACTTTACACTCTTATCACATGTATTTTTTTTGTTATCAGTGCTAGGATTGTGCCTTAGATAGCTAGATTGACATCTCCATTTTGCTGTGAGCTTCTACTGTCTTGCACATGTCACATTTCATGGAATATGAGCTTATATTTTGGCCTAGAACTTTGTAGGTACGTTCTAAGCAAACCTTCACGAGACTTCACTCGTCCACTAGGGACACTTAGTGGTTTAAAAGACTTATTGCATTCGCTAAATGCAATCGAGAGACCAGCGACAGTGGTATAGGTAGGATTTCCTTAGTTTTGTTTTACTTGAGGACAAGTAAAATTCAGGTTTGAGGGTATTTGATGAGTGCTAAAAAGTGCATATTTCTATATATTTTTCTTGGCATTTAACTCATCTTTTGTGCATTAATTCTACATTTTATCCCATATTCTGTATTTTCTTTGTTTTCAAGAATAAATATTTTTATTAATTAATTTTGCATTTTTAGGTAATAAATAAAGTTTGGATGAATAGCGGAGCGGAAAAGAGCAGAAAAGCGGTGAAAAGCCGGGAGGAATTACACAAGGAAGCCGCGAAGAATGTTGTGCACAAGACCAAAAGGCTAGAAGTGGGCTTGAAGAGGAAGAATTGTTCTTAAAGAAGATATGGGCTTGGCACACCCAAGGCCCAAAACCCTCACCCAAACCCATTTCCAATATCCATACCCGCCTTCATCTTCAGCCATCAGATTGGATCATCTCAGCATCCAACGGTCGCATCATCTTCGTGCATCGAAATCTGAAGCTCCTGTCAAACACTATAGCACCTAACTCCATCTTGAGCCGTCAGTTTCGTTGTACTTCCGCATCCAACGGTCGCTTTAAGCTTCCTTCCATCTCGCCGTTAGATCGATCCATCACCTCCACATCCAATGGCTCAGCTTCGCTGGACATCGAATTGGCTACACCCGCTTCACACTGTAACAACCTACACCTATACCCATCGCCAAACACTCCCCTCCTTCTTTCCATCGAACCCATCTTCTTCCTCCCACTCCCTCTGCAACTACTCCACTGCCACCACCAACTCCGTCTGCACCTTCCATACCGCCACCATCTTCATCATATCACTCTAACAACCAACACCCATCACTCTATCTACCTATTACATCAACCTCTCGATCTTTTTCTCTCTGAAACCCTAGTTTTAGGGGTTGATGAAATAGGTTAGGTTAAAGATGAAATTGGAAGCAACAGGAGATGTAGGAGACGCACAAGAGGGATGGGTCGAAATCAAAATCAAATTTCAGAGAGTTGGTATGATTTAATTTCGATTTAGGTGAAACCCTAATTTTTGGGGATTTTGATATTCTTATGTTGCAACTATAAATAGGGATGTGTGGGTGTTGTAGAAGGATGCCTGGACTAGCCAGTGCACCACCAAGAGGACTGGACTAGCCAGTTCCTCAATTGTTCATGTTCTGTTTTTGATTCACTTTCAAATTCAGTTTTATTTTCACATATTCATCATGTTTTAATTTATCACTTGCTAAGGTTGAGATGAAGATTCCATGCTAATGCTAGTTGGTTAATGTGTAGACAATGTTCTTGTGTTCTGAAACTGTGTAGGACAGTTATAATTTAAGCATTTCATCACATTGCTCTCACATTGTATGTCAAGCATACATTGTAGTTAGGATTACCCTGTGATTGATGGTGTTGCAGCTCATGATTAATGTTTATTGTTCAAACCTTCGACTAGTTGTGCTCTAATCAGACAGTTAGTGCTATGGAAGAACATTTTAGCTGTAATTAGATTATCCTTTAGGAAGGTTTAATCATCTAAGTGGCTTATCTGCGGGTAGTTGCAGTGTGAGAGCCCCAATTACTACAAGGACTAGACTTAACTTAGTGACCCTAAATCCTTCTCTTAAAACCACCTTTTTGATAAGCAGCAGGCTCGAACCTCCACTGCTATCTAGATAGTTAGCTGAGGCTAGAATCTCACTAATATCTAAACAAGGGGCAAGAACATGAGTTAGCATTGAAAATTGACTTAGCATAGGTTAGAGGTGGAATCAAAAGCCTTAGTGATTAATCCTAAAGTCACTGTTTCTTTCCCTCACTGCCTCACTGCAACTGTTTTACTTTGTTTCTTTGGCTCTTTACTTCACTGCCTTAGGCTCATTGCCTTTGTCCCTTTGCTTCACTGTCACTAGCTCAGAACTATCTAGGAAACTTCAACTCACACACACCTTGTCTCTGTGGATCGACCCGTATTTGCATTGTTCTACACCTCGACACCGTGCACTTGCGGTATTAGTTTGTGACTCTTTTAGAGAGCCACCAAGTTTTTGGCGCCGCTGCCGGGGACTTGGCATTGTGTGGTTGCTGTTTTTCCTTGCTTTCTTTCACTTGCATATCTTGCATTTAGTATAATCATTTAGCTCATCATAACTTGCATTTTCATCTTTGCATAATTTTTCATCTTTGCATCATTTTCCCTTGCTGTTCTTAACAACTTCTGTTGTTTTTCTTTCCTTGCTCATTTGCTTGCTGTTGCTCTTAGCTTGCAGCTGCACTTGCATCATTTGCTGTTTACATTGCATTCTTGCTGTTTGCATCTTCATCTAGTTGTTTGCTTGCTGTTCTTGCACAGCATCAGAGCATCTTCTTGCCTGTTTCTTTAGTGCACTGCTGTGAACTGCTTAGCCCATTTGCACCTTTGTTGCTGAATCTGCCCCTGGTGCTGCTGCTGCTTGCACTGCCTCTGCTGTTGCTGGTGAACTGGTGGAACTGAGGCAGTTACTTTCCCCTGTTGCTGCTTGTTCCTGCTAACTGCTGCTGCCTTTTGGGAAACCTAATCCCCACACCTCCTGTGTGATACTAGTTGCGACTAGAGTCGATTTTCCTTTAACCTAGGTTTTTCCTAAAACCATTATAGGCTAACGACTTAAAGACTTCACTGGGATTCTGAAGCCAGACTAAAACTATATTCTCTATAGTTGCGTGTTCTGATCTTGTTGTTTTCTATCGTGATTGAGTACTATCTTCTCTAAGATTTGATCGAGATTTAATCTCCAACAAGCAAGATGAAAAGTAGTACAAACATCTTCATCTTATCTTTTGTGATTCCACCATATCTTGTTTCGCTATCATACGATTAAAATTATTGTGATGTGATTGATATTACTAGGATGTTCTTCGGGAATATAAGTCTGGTGTATCAATTGGTTCCTGTTCACCTTGATTTATCAAAAGACGGAACAAAACTCATAAGTATATCTGTGGGAGATAGATTTATCTATTCAATAGAATTTTCTGTGTGAGACAGATTGGTTTATGAAGTCTTCAACTTTGGGTCGTAGCAACTCTTAGTTGTGGGTGAGATCAGCTAAGGGAATCAAGCGCGCAGAATCTGGCGTGGTTCTAGAGGCGTAAGGAACACGACTGTACCTTGATCAGTGTGAGATTGGTTAGGACTCAACTACATTCCAGTCTGAAGTTAACTTGGAGTAGGCTAATGTATGTAGCGGCTTAATACAATGTGGTGTTCAAATATGGACTAGGTCCTGGGGTTTTTCTGCATTTGCGGTTTCCTTGTTAACAAAATTTCTGGTGTCTGTGTTATTTCTTTTCCGTGTTATATTTGTTTATATAATTGAAATATCACAGGGTGTGCATACGTTCAATCAATTGTGAATACAACCTTTGGTTATTGATTAAATTGATTGACACTTGAATATTGGTTTTTGATACCGTCCAAGTTATTTCTTATATTCAATCGGGCTCGCAAATTCCTATTTGTTTGAGTGCAGATTGAATTGAGAAATAGAGATACAACTATTGGATATACTTTTCTTAAGATTGAATCTGACTGTCTAGTTGATTCTCTTGAAAGTATATTGGAGTTAGTCCATAGAGATTGCTAAGCGAAATGTTGGGTGTGGTAATTAGACCCCCGCTTTTTCACTTAGTTTGGTAGATACATAAATTGGAATTTGACATGTTTTGCTCCTTTCATTTGGTGTTATTGGAGAAGATCAACAACATATTTTTTTTGAGTAAGATACAGAGAATATGGAGTTATGTGAACTTCAAGACCGAGGAAGTAATGAAAATCTCCTAAATCCTTCAAAGAAAAATTCTCTTGCAATTTAGAAATAACCAGTTGAAGAAAGATGGAGTTAGAACCAGTGAGCAGTATGCCATCAACATATACGTAATCCACTGTCAGATGAGAACCATCCTTGTGAACGAAAAGAGAAGGATTAGCTGATAAATTGAAAAATGCAGGTATTTCAAAGCATTACTGAGCTTATCATACCAAAATTTGGGTGCTTGTTTAAGTCCATATATGGATTTATGAAGGAGACAAACATGATCTGGTTTAGCAGGATTCACAAAACCAGGAGGCTGAAACATATAAACTTCTTCTTGTAAGTCTCTATGAAAAATGCATTGCTTACATCAATTTCATGCATTTTCCAGTTGAACTGAACATCCATAGAGAGTATAATTATGATAGTGGTTGGCTTAGCTGCAGGACTAAAAGTTTCCTCAAAATCCAATCCTTGTTGTTGATGAAAACCAGCCACTAATCTGGCCTTGTATCTATCTATACTCCCATCTACATTATATTTAACTCTAAATACCTATTTGCAACCAATTTGGGAAGCATCAGGTGGTACTAAAGACCATGTACGTGCTTGCATTAGAGCATTATACTCTGAAATAGAAGAAAGTCTCCACACCTTTTCCTTGTTTGCAGCTGCAATACTTTTTGGAACATGACACACAAAAGTAGTCTCTAGAGGATGTTTTGTAGCAAAATAAGAGTTTGGTGTAAAGACACCATTTTTACCCCTAGTAGTCATGCAATAATTATTTTTGATAAGAGGAATGGAAATGGAAGGAACTAAAGGCAGAGTAGAAGATGCAGAAAAAATATAAGTTGAAGGAGAGGATATTAAAGCTACGGATGATTTTTTTTTTAAACGAGGTAATGGATGATTAGTACTTGAAATAGATGAGATGAGGTCTTTGTAAGGAAAAGCATTCTCATTAAAAGACACATGTCTAAGGATACAACGGTTCCTGATTGTGGCTCTAAGCATCTTTATCCTTTATGATGTAAACTATAACAAAGAAAGATATAAAGTTTAATTCTAGGTTCTAATTTGTTTGAAGTATATGGTTTCAACCATGGAAAACAGGCACAACAGAAAACTTTCATAAAATTATAACCTGATTGTTTATGAAACAAAGTTGCAAAAGAAGAGCTGAAGTCAAGAAATCTAACTGGGAGTCTATTTATCAGATAGTTAGCAGTTTGAATAGTATTTAGAAAACTTACAAGACCATAAAGGTTTATCCTGAATAAGAGATTTAATGTCTAAAATAAAACTGTGATTCAACCAATGAATACCAAGAAGTAACTCATTAACTGATCTATAAGAAGGTCGATATCTGACTCAAAAATTACTTTATTCAAATCTAATGATATAGCCTGAAAGATAGCTTGCTTTAAGGCCATACATTCCAGCTGCTCCACTTCATGTTCCTTTACCAACTCTCCATCAACATGCTTCCCTCTAACTCCGAAACATGCACCTATAAAGTCATGAATAGTTAGTCCAAGTCTAGCTTTATTTGTTTCTTTTTTAAAACTTTATTTTCATATAATCCTCTTCTGGAGAATCCCAGCAATTATTTTGCAATTGCAGAGCGCTATTCTCTTATATTACCGATGAGAAAGAAAGTGAACAACATTGATCAGTAAGCATTTTAATCCTTTCAATAGTAGTAGTTCTGCTAGGTTTTTGATTTTGGAAAATGACAGAACAACGATAAAAACTCAGATCCTTCCAATAATAGTAGTAGTTCTGCTAGGTCTTTCCGTAACATCCAAGTAGTAATCATCATTGGATAAAGGTTATACTCAGATTGATGAGCAGAAATATTTCTAGAAGAAGTACCTGTAGAAAACCAGCTTATAACCCAGTTAAGAAAAGAAGAATGGTCGGAAATAACATTAAAGACTATAACATTAACACCTAACCAAACTGACCTAGCATATATGATTAAGTGCTCAGTCGTTTCCAATGAGGCATTACATAAACTACATGGAGCTCGATGTCATGCTTTTATCTACCTAGTTGGTCCCCATTAGAAACGACGTCTCTAAGGTATTTCCAGATGTAAAGTTTTCTTCAATGGGAAAGTTTAGTTTTCAATAAAGGTGAAAATTCCATACACTATTTTGCACCTGTTTCTTGATAAGGGGCACGCATTAATTCCGTGTCTTGGTAAATTGCTGTATACGGAACGGATATGAGCCGGAGTTGAGTCAACTACTTGTCTAAAACGGGCCTCCTATCACAATCTTTTCACGCCAGTCCGTGACCATATACAGTGAAATCAAACCCGTGAATATCGTATGCCCAAATCATGTCACCACACCACGTGTCAGATTGAGTGAAAATGAACTAGCTAGAACAGCATCAATCTTAAATGTCAGCAACATTTTGCTCATTTGGAGGAGCACATGTGATGAACATACGAAGTGTTGTTGAGATTGTAGTGGTGGAAATTGTTGATTATACCTTAAAAAGAGAACAAGACTTATAAATCAATCACTATAACCTGAAGACCACTCTAGAACTCTTCTTCAGGTTCAAAGTTTAAAGCTTGAATGAACTACAACTCCACATCTCACAAATTACAACCTTAAAAATTACTACTACCCAGTGCGTACATTGTTGGCTATTTGGGTCTAAGCTCACCCAAACTTCCCGATTCAATAATGCAAAACCCATTGTGCATACTCCGGAATCGACATGATAAGGTGGTTAAGTGGCCCAAAAATAATATTGAGAAATCTTTCAAGTTGTAGTCCATATAATTGTGATTGTGATGCAGTTCCTTTTGTTTGGTCATGGCCAGGACATAACACGAACTATTTGTCTGTCTAGGTTAGGGCAGCAACAAAAGTTTGGAATCCTTCCACCCGTGACTGCTTTAATATATTGCATTGCTGCTATTTGTATTCATGTCTGTCTATATCTACCATACATTCATCACTACCAACCTCTCTCTCATTCTATATATGTCAACAAAATCAGGAACTAAAATACATGAATGAGTCACGAGAACCAAAATCCTTTCCAGTCAAACCACATCCACACAAGTCCCCTCCCTCCCTACTTCTTCTATTCTCATTTTTCATCACCTCCATTATATCCTCCTTCACCTCCTCCTTCACCACACGCCTAAACAGCATAATGCAGCACTGTTTATGTTGCAAAGTGTTCTCTTTCACGGACGTTGAAGTAGTTGTTTGTATGTATCGACATACGTATATTAAACTATATAAATGTGCATGATTATACAAGATGTTGCAATCACAAATACCAACAAAATACTTCCATACATCAATATCTAATAATTACTTAAAGATCTTAGAGATAGTATCAACACTTCAGTTGGCGTCAAAACTAGCCGGGGTACGTACACCCTATGAGGCTATGACCGGTAAAAATGCTCTGGGAGTAATTTTTGGACAATCCTTCTTGGGATCATGAACTGGTCGGTCACTCATTCACACAATTTCTTAGTACTAACATGTAAAGTTTCATTAAAGTGAATCACAAGTTGTTCAGTTCACTTTCGAACAAAAAAGAGTAAATGCACGAGAGAAATCATGAGGAACATCTCTGAAGTTTGAAGTTTGAACCACATATCCAAGCGAACAAACATTAAATGCAATAAAGGAACACTGAAACATTTGAAGCTGCAGCGAGAGAGACTTCCAAAACTTGATCACAAGGTTCTAGTAATTCTTTTGTGGACAATGATTTGTAGATCAACCAAATTGTGACAAGTGTTTACTCTTTGTATCAGAAAGAAACTTTTTGAATAACTATAAATATACTTCACTTTCAATTGGCTACACTTAACTTAAAGCAATACAAATTACAAAGTTAACCCCTTCCCGTCTCTCTACTTCTACCCTTTCTTTGTTTTCCTTTGCTCTCCACTGTTGGTTATCATTTTCAACAGCATTGAGAAGCTGCATTTGGATTTTTTCTACTTAAAAGACTAGTAATAAGTGTTTTGAGTGTGGGTTTAGTGCCAAAATTCATTACATTTTCTTCAACATTGCCAAATTATTGAGCTGATCAGTTCTTCTTTTCAATGGAAATACATAACAGGTTGTTGTTCTTCATTTGGATTATCATACTTTTTATATCAATCAGCTGTTTGAGTTATAATGTGGAAGGAAGATTTCATTATCATAAGAAGCACAAAAATGTTCAAGACGTGGACATTGAAATTGGTGTGTTTCCGTCCCCTGCTGACGCTCCTACTAGTCCGGACGAGCCTGGTGATAACTCGAACAATTCCTCTTCGGATCCTTGTATTTTCAATGTAATGTCTTATGGAGCTGTAGGAGACGGAACAACTAACGACCGGGACGCATTCGTGGCGGCATGGAAAGATGCTTGTGATGTTGAATCCGGGGTTGTTTTGGTTCCTAGTGGTTATGTCTTTTCAATCACATCCACGATATTTTCAGGCCCTTGCAAACCTGGATTTGTTTTCCAAGTAAGCTCAAACCATTTCTCCAAGTTCCTGAAAGCAAATCCTTTCGCCTATTTTCTTTTGTTTCTATCAATTTTTAGTTTGCTTAAAATGTTTAATTTTGTTTGGGTTGGTTAGGTGGATGGAGTTCTTATGCCACCAGACGGACCTGATTGCTGGCCGAAATCCGACAGTGCGAGGCAATGGCTTGTGTTCTATAGAGTAGATGGAATGACTTTTACAGGAAGGGGAACCGTTGAAGGGAATGGACAACAATGGTGGGAGCTTCCCTGCAAACCTCACAGGGTAATTTCAAGAACCCTCATTCATTTTTCCGCAACCTTTTCCTGGACTTCCGGTTTTAATGTTACTTATTTCTTACTTTAAAATGAATTGCAGGGTCCTAATGGAACGACATTACCCGGCCCTTGCGACAGCCCAGCTGTAAGTGACAGCTTAATCGAAGACTCGATCATCTTAATGAGTTTATGTGCATAATGCTAAATGATACTAATTTCATTCTTTGTTGTTTTCAGTTAATCAGGTTTTTCATGAGCTCTAATTTGATGGTCGGTGACCTAACAATTCAAAACAGTCCTCAGTTCCACATGATATTCCAAGGTTGCAATGGCGTACGAATTGAGAGATTGTCCATACTTTCACCCGCCCTTAGTCCTAATACAGATGGAATCCACATTTCTGATTCAAGTTCTGTCGGCGTATACAATTCCCTCATTGCAAACGGTAAAATCGATACTGTCCCTTGTAGACATTTTCTCAATCTTAGCATTTGCGTAACTTCATTTTTTGTGTTGAACAGGTGACGATTGCATTTCGATCGGACCAGGTAGTACAGACATCGATATACAGAACGTCACTTGTGGACCTAGTCATGGTATCAGGTATCTGCAAGCCATCCGTCTTCAACTTATGTCTAATTTCATTAAGCTTGTTTTCTAATAAGTATGTAACTTTTCTGAAACTAATCAGCTGAAGTTCTTATTTTTCTTGCAGCATTGGAAGTCTAGGGGTACACAACTCGCAAGCCTGCGTTTCGAACATAACAGTAAGAGATTCAGTTATAAGAAACTCGGACAACGGAGTAAGAATCAAGACATGGCAAGGGGGAATGGGTTCAGTAACAAATATAAACTTTGAAAACATTGAAATGGAGAATGTAAGAAACTGCATTATCATAGACCAATACTACTGTTTCACAAAAGGTTGTCACAATCAAACTTCGGCCGTATTCGTAAACGGCGTTTCATATAAAAACATAAAGGGAACGTACGATGTTAGAAGCCCACCTATACATTTTGCCTGCAGCGACTCTGTCGCGTGTACGAATATAACACTTTCTGAAGTCGAACTCTTTCCTTCATTGGGTGAAATGGTGGATGAACCATTTTGCTGGAATGCTTATGGAAATTTAGAAACTCTCACGATTCCTCCTATTGGATGTTTACAAGAAGGAGAACCACAATCGATCTCCGAAAGTATGACCACCGGATGTTCATAAAAATTTATTACCAGTTCCCTCAAATAAAGATATGGGTATTATGTGATCGGAGGAGCTCCTGTCGTGATACATTGTTCATTTCAGGCTCCCTAGATTGTTTGTTTGTTTGTTATGTGGTTAGGCATCATCCCTTTTGGGGTTCTATTTTTAATTTCCCTCTTAGTGTGATGTATTTTAGAAAAGATTGGCCTAATGTTGCATCGTCATAATAATAATAGTACCTTCATTTGTGAAGCTTGTAAGTTGTAACCTTGTTGTGGATTTTATTTGTACCATTTGTGAAATCTTTTATTTAATTGTGGATTTTTCTCTGTATTCTCATACTTGTACCTTGTAACACATTGTGAAAAGAAGTACTACTAAATTTGGATTTTCTTTGCCCACTGGATTATGAGTCTATGAGCATGACCAGTCATAGATTAAAGAGGGGTTAGCAAATCCCGCCTTATAGAAGGGTCACTTTTGCTTGGTACTACCCCCTACAGGGTCACTTTTGCTTGGTACTAACCCCTTGGTACTAATCAGCTAGGAATACTCATGCTTTAAAAAAAAAAAAAACACCTAGGAATACTCGAGAGGTCACGAGTTCAACTTCCCACCATCGACATTTCAAACAAAAAAATCTCCCGCAAATTTGATTACCAGCAGAGAAAGGTTGAGGAAAGAGAAAGAAGAATCTTATTAATTACAAGGAAAACATGATACAGTTTATACAACTGTCATAGTTACGGGAGGTGATGCCGACATATACAAATAACAGGAAACGGAAATAGAAGACCGTACGGTCTGTTACAGTTAACAGAACTGACAAGAAATGATTAACATAGACATAAAAATGATCATAGCACCCTAAAAACTACCACAGATAATAACAATGTTTACTATCCCCTCAAGTTGAGCTGTGGGTAACACTCTTAACTTGTGACGTAAAAAATCAAACCTGACAGCTCCTAAACCCTTAGTAAAAACATCTGCTACAAGAGCATCAATACAAACATAGTAGATCTTCAAAACTTTAGATTGAATGAGTTCTCTGATGAAATGCAAATCAATTGCCACATGTTTCATCCTACTGTGCATGACTGGATTAGAGGCTAAAGAAATAGAACCCTTGTTGTCACATCCCAGAAATAGAACCCTTGTTGTCACATCCCAGATTAGGACAGATCTTTGAGTAGCTGACAAACCCATAAGACCTCAGTTGTTGTATGTGCTAAAGCTGTATACTCTGCCCCGGTGGAACTCCTGGCAACAGTTGGTTGTTTTTTGGAAGACCAAGAAATGAGATTGAACAGAAAAACACACAATATCCACTAGTGGACCTCCCATCATCTGGATTTCCATCCTAATCAGAATCAGAGAATGATGAAATGGCTGTAAATCCCTTTTAAAGCACAATGCCATAGTCAATATTGTGCTTTAAATACCTGAGTATTCTCTTGGCAACAATTAGATGAACATATGTTGGTGAACTCATATGTTGACAAACCTGATTTACAACATAGCATATTTCTGGTCTTGTCCAAGTAATATAGTTTAAAGCACCAACTAATGATTTATACTCAGTGGCATCTAGTAATGGATTTCCATCAGTTTTACTCATTTTAGTATCAGTTATAGCATGTGTGGTGCAAGGTCTGGCATCAATCATATTAGTCTTCTTTAGTAAATCCATTATATATTTGGTTTGAGACAAGTGCATAACAGATTCATTCCTTTTAATCTCCAGACCCAAGAAATGGTAAATTGGTCCTAAATCCTTGATAAGAAAAGAAGAGGAGAGTTTGGAGATTACCTCATTGCAGAAAAGAGAAGAAAAAACAGTTATGAGAATATGATCAACATACACTAGAACAATTGCAAGAAAAGAGCCAAAAAAATAGATGAATAAAGAAGTATCAGCAGATGAAGCTTTGAAGTCCATAGCTAAGAGAGCATCCATGAGTTTCTCATACCAGGCCCTTAGGGCCTGTTTCAAGCCATAAATAGACTTGTGAAGCTTATAGACAAAGTTTGGTTTATCCTTATCTTCAAATCTATAAGATGAATTTAAAGAACTAGGTCTCGCAGAAGGATTAAAGAAATGTCTGTTGTTGGATCTAAAAGCAGTAAATACTTTATGAAAAAACGGGGGTCTAACAACCTCACCCAATATTTTGTTTAGGCAATCTACATGGATAAACTCCAATATAATTCCAAGAGATTCGACTAGATAGTCAGACTCAATCAATGGAAATATATCCAAGAGTTGTATCTCTGCTTCACAATGTAATCAACAAATCAAACAGATAGAAATCCGCGAGCGTGATTATTATGTGAAACAACTTGAACGGTACCAAAGACCAATGTTCAAGTGTCAATCAATTTATCTCAACAACCAAAGGTCGGATTATCAAATTGATTGAACCTTACACAACCTGTGATATTTCAATTATATAAACAAATATAACGCGGAAAAAAAACACAAACACCAGAAATTTTGTTGACGAGGAAACCGCAAATGCAGAAAACCCCTGGACCTAGTCCAGATTTGAACACCACATTGTATTAAGCCGCTACAGACACTAGACTACTCCAAGTTAACTTCGAAGTAGAATGTAGTTAAGCCCTAACCAATCTCACAGTGATCAAGGTATAGTCGCGTTCCTTACGCCTCTGAATCCCAGCAGGACTCTGCGCACTTGAGTCCCTTAGCTGATCTCACCCACAACTAAGAGTTGCTACGACCCAAAGTCGAAGACTTGATAAACCAATATGTCTCACACAGAAAAGTCTATTGAATAGATAAATCTGTCTCCCACAGAAATACCTATGAGTTTTGTTCTGTCTTTTGATAAATCAAGGTGAACATGAACCAATTAATACACAGGTCTTATATTCCCGAAGAACGGCCTAGTAATATCAATCACCTCACAATAATCTTAATCGTATGGTAAACAAGATATTCTGGAATCACAAACGATGAGACGAAGATGTTTGTGACTACTTTTTATCTTGCCTATCGGAGATTAAATCTCGACCAAATCTTGGAAAAGATAATACTCAATACGATAAAAAACAACAAAATCAGAACACGCAACTACAGAGAAAATAGTTGGGTCTATCTTCACAATCCCAATAAAGTTTTCAAGTCGTTAACCTACAGGATCTTGGAAAAACCTAAGGTTAAAGGAGAATCGACTCTAGTCGCAACTAGTATCACACAAGAGGTGTGGGGATTAGGTTCCCCAGTTGCTAGAGTTCTTCTTTATATAGTCTCCAAATCAGGGTTTGCAATCTAAGTTACCTTGGTAACAAAGCATTTAATATTCACCGTTAGATGAAAACCTGATTAGATTCAAGCTAATATCTTTAAACCGTTAGATCAAACTTAGCTTGTTATACAAAAATGAAATGTAACTTCATTTAGGTTTGAGTAATCGTACCTAAACGTGTACACTTAGTTGGTTCAACAATAGTCAACTAATGGTTAGCCATATGAGCACTTTCATATCAACCTTATTCATATTCACCATAACTAGTTCAATTGACTCAATTAAAATTAGTTCTAGAGTTGTTCAATTGTTTATATTCTCATAAAAGTATACAAGACACAATTGAAGCAAAATCGATTTTGATTCACTCAAATCAATTCATGAACATTTATAGCCACGGTTTACAAAAGATTGCATTACTTAATATATAAATGTACTAGTTCATGAACAAACTGACTTTAGAACATAACCTACTCAAGTATGCAAATGGGTACGCATACTTAAGTGGTCGGACTAAGTTTGGGTTCACCAGTATGCAAACGGGTACGCATACCTCCAAAATCAGTTGAATTTCCGGACATGAACTTTACGCCAGTACGTATAAGGGTATGTATACTAAGTTCCCGTACTTTCATTAACCAACCAGTACGCATACGAGTATGCATACTATGGTTCCCAGACTTGGAATAACATGCAACAGTTTAGCATACAAGTACGCATACTGTGTTATATCCAATCATGGTTAATTGTTCTAAACTCCCATTTCAATCATTGAAACATTCTTAGAAGGCGACAATAGCTGTCTCACACAAACTATTAGCTTCAAAGCAATTTTCACGTGATCGAATCATCAATACGAAACATTCCAAGTCTACATCAAATGACTGTCTCACACAAATCATGTAAGATGTTACCAGGCGATTTTCACATGATCATCTTTTGACTTTCGTCAAGAATATAAGATGAACTTGGTTAAAGTGAAAGCTTACCAACACATATTTCGAGAAATATGTAAGCGAGTTAAACTCAGCTCGAAATATCAAATTGTATAACCGCAGTCTATATAGCTATACGACTTTTGTCTCAAATAGAAGATAGAGTAGATAAACTTTTGAGTGATAAAAGAGTTCAAGTCTCCACATACCTTTTGTTGTCGAAGTTCCACAAGATCCCCTTAGTAGTTTTTTGTCTTCAATCAATGAACGTTGTGAAGTCTAATGCTCAACTGCACTTACTATCCTAATCTGAGACTTATCTATAAGTAGACTAGAAATCAAGACTTATAGTTTTGGCAACTAAACTTGACAAACAAGCTTGAGATAGCAACGCTTGCGAGTTCGACCGAGCAGCGCTCTAACACTTTAGTTTCATCAAAATGAAAAATGGATTCAGATATTTCAGTCAAGACAATTTCCTCACTCAAAAAAAGATTATGTAGTTCTCTTAAAGTTACTGGTGGATTTCGAACTCTAATTGAAGTAGAGAAAGAATCAAATGTTGAATCTAAACCATTAAGAACACAGACAAGCAGTTCACTCTCATTGATAAGAGAATCTGAAATCTTCTTGATTTCATTAAAAAAATGAAAGAACAGTGGAATTACCTTGTTTGGTTGAAGAAAGTTTTGTACGTAATTGATGCAGACGAGCACGCTATAGAAAATTTCGAGAGAAAATACCTAACTTTTGTGAAATAGCCCAGTGGGTGTCTATTTTGATGGGAAACGTCCCAATAATCATGACAACGGTTCTACTACCTCCTTGGTCTTCTAAATTTAGCTATATTTCGTTGTCTAGGGCATCTAAGACCCGTTTTTTCCGTTTTAGGAAATTTCGTTTGCTAATAACTTCTTCGTTAGTAGTCCGTTTGAGTCACCATTTGTAGCCGGTAGTTTCTTTTGATAAGTACTTTCATTATTTTAGGAAAATCTCAAATTTGCCAAAAAAAAAAAAACACATTTTGAGTTTGAGTCGGTTTTGGGTTATGTTCATCCTCTCTTATCGCATAAGTTAGTGTTTTTTCCCCAAGTCTATTTAAGAGTCGCCTAGCTATTGTTTTATATAGTTAATCGATTAATAAAATTTATTTTTATTGAACTTGTTCAAGTTTAATTCTGATTCTTATTTATAGTCGGGAAACCGAGGCTAAATAATTATCTCTGTTTATAGTCGTTATTCCTCGGAATAATTCGAGGTATGAACAAACTATTCATTTTTTCTTGTTAATAATATCCTCTACGCTAGTAATTGAATGATATGAGTACCATATGTAGCGCAAACCTTTCTTCAATAGCTTTCCACAAATCAAAAGATGTTTCGGGACCAGCAACATAAGAGATCGCACTTTCAGAGATTGACGATTGAATCCACATGATAAGAGTTTGATCTTCTTCATTCCACCGAATCCACTTAGGATTGATAGTTTCTTCAATGTCTGCATTTTTGGTGCATAAACAAAATTGTTTGGACAAGGGTTACTTCTATCTATGTAACCAAGAACATTGTATCATTTGAACAAAGGAAGAAGAAGATATTTCCAGGTGAGAAAGTTATGATCTTGAAGTTTTGAAGGAACAATATTAGCTATAGTGTTTAGGGGAACTTTGGTTATGGTAGATTCCACATCTAATTTCTAAAGAAAAATCAAGAAAATTTGCAGGCTTAATGGCGGAAGCAAGAAAGGTGATCAGGCCCAGATCGGCTTTGATACCATAGAGAAAAGTTGAGGAAAGAGAAAGAAGAATCTTATTTATCACAACGAAAGCATGATACAACTTATATAGCTGTCATAGTTACAAGAGGCGATGCCGACATTTACAAATAATAGGAAACGGAAATAGAAGATCGTACAGTCTGTTATAGTAAACAAAACTGACAAGCAATAATTAACAGAGACATAAAAAGGATCATAACACCCTAAGATACCACAGAAAATAACACTTCTTACTAATTAGGACCGTTACAAAGTACGAATTAGTCATTTTGTATCGGCCCGTTTTATACTGCACCCAATGTAGTCAATATCGGCCATATCGGCCGATATATCGGATATCGCTCTGGAGCGATACGAGAAGCAGTATATCGGCGATAAGATATCTTCCCGATAATATCTGCCGATATGAGCCGATACGAAATTTTTACGATAATCCGGTATTGGTAAATTAGTCGTCTTAGGTAAAGATTAAAGGTGTTTTCACGATAATATCGGCCGATATCTATAATGATTCGTATGATTTTGATCAAAATTGTAATATCCTTGTTTAATTACCATTTTAGGTGGTAAACTTTGAAGTTGTTGAAGTTACTCTCCTGTTTCTAGTATAATCATTTTAGGTAGTGAACTTTAGAGTTATTGAAGTTTTTTTTTAAATAGGAAAGAAGAAATATATTGATAATCAAGCTTACAGATTGTTTTTATCCTGTTGAATCAGAAAATTGATCCATACAGGAATATTATTAAACCAACAAAAGCCAATTGTTTGGGATCTTGGATACTTTGCTGTAGAGTCAGCAATATGATTTGCATCCCTATGGGCATAGGTGCAAACCCAGGAATCAAAATAACTTAAGATAACTAATGCATCATGGATTAAATTATACGTTGTCCATTTAACTGTTGTAGCCTTCCCATTCACAGCTGCTATAACATTCTGACAATCTCCTTCCAAGTGAATCTTTCACCACCCGTTACTGTGAGCCCATTGTACTGCTTCTAGGAGAGATTGCGCTTCAGCTTGTTCTGGATCAATGTCTAAAGATGCACCTCCTCGTAGTCCATGGTTGTTTCCTGCAGATCTCTACAGATCAGTCCCCATCCTGATAATACATTTTTATCAATATAAGAAGCATCAAAATTTAATTTATATATATTATCTGTAGGAGCCTTCCATATCTTATCAGTTATTCTCAATGTACTATTGCTACTATTTTGTACACTTTTAGCCCTGTTCCAGTTCTCAATCTGCCTGACAATATTGTTTGTAACAAGGTTGTTGTTAAAAGGCTTATTTTCAAAAACTGTATCACATCTATCCTTCCAGGTTAACCACAATATAAAGCTAGCGCTCTCATATAGTCTAAAATCCTTGGGCAAACTATTGTTTGCATTTAAAAAGAAACTACACATCCAATTATGTAAGTCTATCCCCTGAAGGATAGTAGTTAATCTAGAGTCGACTGAATCCCATATATGTCTGACATGATGATAATCAAAGAAAAGATGCTGAATAGTTTCAGGGTTACCATTACAAATAGCACAACTACTATCTTTATGTTTAGTGAACCTAGTAAATCTATGTTTAGTAGTAATGCAACCATGTAGGAACTTCCATATGAAGTATTGTACTTTGGGAGGTAGCTTATATCTCCAAAAGGATTTCCAGCAGATGTCTAGGTTGTTCTTAGTTGGCTTAATAGTTAAGTTTTCATTCAAGATGACATTGTAAGCAGATTTTATGGTAAACATTCCATTACAGGAAGGATCCCATCTCAGCTTATCTTTACCTGCAATAGGAATTCTTATGTCAGTAATCCTTTTAACAATATCTTCATCAAACAAAGCATTCAAAATATCAGATTTCCAAGACTTAGATTCTTGGTCAATGAGCTGATTCACAGTTTTCATATTAGAAGAGCTAAAATGACTATCTGGAGGTTTGTGCATATTTGGAATCCAAGTATCTTTCCAAATTTTCACAGAAGTACCATCACCTATTTCCCATATGTAGTATCTTTTAACTATATTCAAACCTGAGCATATGCCTTGCCAAATCCAAGACCCCTGTTTGTTCACAATATCAGTTAAAGGATTAACAACATGAAAATATTTGTCCTTCATAATAACAACCCAAGGTTCATCAGGATTGGTAATAAATCTCCAATCAAGCTTTGTTAGCAAGGCCACATTCAACAAATCTGTTTTTCTTATATTAAGGCCACCTAATTCTTTAGGTAAAGAAATATCATTTCATCCCTTAGGGTAGTAGCCCTTAACATTATCTTTTTTCCCCACCAGAATTTCATCTGTATGTTATCCATATTGTCTGTCAGTTCTTTAGGCATAGGGAAAACAACAAGATGATGACTAGCTAGACTTCCTAGGACAGATTGAGCCATAACAGTCTTACCTGGTGCTGTAGATTTCCAAATATCAAACCTGCCATTGTAACTGTCAAGAAGATTGACAAAAGAATTATATTTTCTTTTTTTAAGTAAAAGGGGAACTCCTAAATATTTCTCATTTAGAGACATTCTTTTTATTCTAAGGACTTTTGCTATATCATTTTTCACAGCAGTTGGAACCTTAGAACTAAAAGCTATAGCAGATTTATCAAAATTCACAACCTGACCAGAAAATTTGCTAAATTGGTCTATCAAAGATGACATGTTTCGAGCATCTTTCTTCCTAGCTTTTATGAATATGAGGCAATCATCGGCAAAAAACAGGTGAGATATGGAAGGGCAATTCTTGTTAGCTTTATAACCATGAATAAGATTGTTTTGTTCAGCAATTTTTAAGCTTCTAAAAAGACACTCCATGCATAAGATAAACAAATAGGGTGACAGAGGGTCACCTTGTCTTAAGCCTCTATGAGGCATATAAACACTACCTGGAGATCCATTGAGCAATATGGATGTAGAGACAGTTGTGATACATTGTTCTATCATGCTGCACCAATCATCAGAGAAACCCAATTTTTGAGACAATCAATAAGAAAACACCATTCCACTCTATCAAATGCTTTTGACATATCCAGTTTTATAGCAACAAAACCATCTAATGCTTTAGTTCTTTTTATAGAATGTATTAGTTCATGAGCAATGATGATATTATCATGTATAGATCTACCAGACATGAAAGCAGTTTGAGCAGGAGAAATAATCTTGTGAATTTAGCCTAGAAGCTAGTAATTTTGAGATTATTTTGTAAGACACATTACATAGGCTAATAGGTCTGAAGTCTACATCACTCTTAGGACAAGAACTCTTAGGGATGAGAGAAGTGAAATTATGATTTAACTCTTTGAGGAGATGATGTGAGTGAAAAAAATACTGAACCATTTTTACTACATCATTTCCTACAGTTTTCCACATCAACTGGTAGAAACCAGGAGGAAAGCCATCTGGACCTGGAGCAGTCCATGGCTTCATATCAAAAACAATCTTTTTAATCTCCTCAGCATTAGGAACAACAACTAACATAGCATTGTCAGAATCATCAATTTTGGCTTGCATACTATTAAGATAGTCTCTAGAATTAGGAGGGTTGGAGGTCTTACTCATATTACTAAATTGTCTTAGTAATTCAGTTTCTATGTCTTTTCTATCATCCAACCAAAGAACAGTAATAGATTGAAGAGAATCAATTTGTGTTTTTTGTCTCCTGAAGTTTGCTTTCTGGTGAAAATAAGTTGTGTTCCTATCATCTAACAAGAGAGCATCTTCCTTACCTTTTTGCTTCCAAATATCAGCCTCAATGTCATACCAGTACCTGAGTTTTTGTGTGAGCTCCTCAACTCTGTTATCATTATGAGAAGTGCCAGTGCTAGTCATAAGAGATAGCTGAGTCTCAATGTTAGAATCTGAGTTTGAATATTACCAAAATGATGATAATTCCAATGCCTAAGACTAATCTTAGTATTTTTGAGACATCTAGCAAATTGAAAAGCAAAAGAACCATTAGTATGACTTTTCCATTCAGTTTTTATAAGTTCAGAGCAGCTAGAGTCTCTAAACCAAGCCTTATTCACTCTAAAAAGCTTTTTGGTGCTGCTTTCCTGCTTACAGTTTAACAATATGATTGGGCAGTGATCACTGCCAACGACAGTGAAATGATAAAGGGTAGCATTAGGGTAAGTATGAGCCCAATCAAAGGAAACAAGGGTTCTATCTAATCTCTCCAGGATCAACTCAGTACCACTTCTTCTATTTGTCCAAGTGAAAGGATTTCCAATATAAGCCATATTAAACAAATTATTGTTAAGGATAAGTGGTTTGTTCGCATCTATAGCATTCTGTTCTGGGACGTTACCTCCTTCCTTTTCATTTCTGTCAAGAATAAAATTAAAATCTCCTATAATTATCCAAGGGTTGTTGTAAACAGCCCTAATATTACCAAGAAGATTCCATTGATCAGTTCTATCCTGGTTATTAAGAGCACCATACAGACAAGTTAACAAAGAGTAGTTATTTTGACTGTCAAGTTTAACCAGGCAATTAATCATATTCAGTTGCATATCAATGATTTGAAGATCAATTTTATCCTTCCACAAAATGCATAAACCTCCAGACAATCCTATTGAGTTTAAATAGGAAATATTGGGATATTTGTATCTGGCTAGAAGATATTGCATCCTTTTTTGTTTATTTTTGGTTTCAATCAAGAAGACGATATTTGGGTTCTGAGATTTGATAAGCATATGCAAATGATTTCTTGTATCCTTGTTTCCAAAACCACACACATTCCATGAAATGATTTTCATTTTGTTATGCAGATTTTTAAAAATGATGCAGTAATAAACACAGTGCAAGCTGTTTTTTCCTATAAAGTAAACAAAACAATGCAATTTATGAATTGATAAAAGATAAGTTTGTGTAGTTACCTTAGTCTCTCCATTAGTGTTGTCAGATTGCTTCTCAATATGTGTGATTCTGTCTGCAGCTTGTGTTTCCAGTTGAGTATCATCTTAAGAGTTATTTTGAGCTTGGTATTGATAGTTGTTTGCAGTATTTTCTTCCTTGTCAGCAACCTCCTCAGTTCTAGGACGTTTTCCACTTCTAGTATCCATATTTTCATTCCCATTCATTGTAGATAGATCAACACCAGATCTAATAAGAACACCATCTTTTGGGGGATAAAAGGAACATGTTTTGCCTCCTTCTTTTTTTGAATACTGGGAACAGTGTCAAAAACCTTTCTTTCTCCAATCTTCTTTCCAGCAACCTTATTTGCTCCCAGCCAATATGGCTTGTTATGAGCTTTCACAAGATAATCAGCTGCTGCAGAGCATGCACCCCTTGTATGTTTGATTATATAGCATGTAGAACACAAGTTATGAGGCTGTCTCTCATAGAAATTTTTATCCGTCTGGTGATTCTAGCATTTGTTTTAGCGAGGACACCTCTTCTTAGAGGGTTATTGATATCAACCACCACACATACCTTAACCCCTTCTTTGTCCACATCGATAGCATCTTCTGGTTCTATTGCTATAACTTCTCCCATTAGCTTTCCTATTTTTGTAACTGAGATAGGATTCATATGTTCTGGTAAAAGTTTTTTGAGTTGGATCCAGAAACATTGATGATTCCAATCAAGTTCTTTATATATCACCTCAGAATCATAGCTATGAAGGATGACCAAATAACCATTGATACTCCATGGTCTAGTTATATAGACTTTGTTTTTCATATCTTCACTTTTAAACTTGAAAACCATGATGTTATCATCAATCTCATCCACCTTGACATCCTCTTCGGGGATGTAAGACCAAGTAAAATTGATGTGCCTTTTTACTGCCTTGAAACCCATCTTGCCTTCTTCCATAATAATCATACCCACTAGGCAGAATTTCCGTTCTCCTTCCTGCTCAACTTCTCCTTCACTAACTTGCTGGTTCTCAGAATCCGAGTCTTTATCCAATTGAAGAGCAGCCTGCTTAAATTTTTCAGCAAGGTCCACCACTTGTCGTTCCGTTTCTGCAACCATGATGGTATTGAAAAGCTGAAAGTTTCTTCTGTGATTTAGGTCTTTTTGAGATTGACTATTTTATGGTGATGGTTTATGAGGGTTAGGGTTTTCTTCTCCAGATAAAAGATTTTTGGTGCTAAGAGTTATTGAAGTTACTCTTTTGTGTTTTTGATAAAATTAATGGTATCTATTATATCTTAACAGAAAACGTTTGCTATAAAAAATTATAGTCTTAAAATTTGGAACGGATATTATACCGATATTTCGACGATAATATCCCCGATATAAAGTCGTATCAGTGTATCGGTCCCGGCCGAGATAAACCGATATCCCATATTAACTACATTGACTGCACCGTGTGTAAAATGAATGAAACCAAATTTCTTCGGACAATGAATCGTTGATATCCAAGAACATCACCAAATTTTTTGAATCAGACAATGAATCATTAGTCAAGTCAATAAATGAAGATATTTCTTATGTCCATTGGTTAAATCAAGGACTATCCTAGACATTAAAAATTTATTTCAAAGCCAAGTTAGTTTTGGTTGTCAGTCAGTTAAGAGGTCTAAGAACAGAGTCGCAGACTTAGTAGCTAAGAAGTAGGACTGTCAATGGATAAAAATCCGTCGGATATTGGCAATACCGATAAGGTTAAGGTTAAGGGTTATCAGATATCCGGTATCCGATAATATCCTTCGGAATTCAAAAATTCAATATCGATAAGGTTAAGGATAAGCTATCGGATATCGGATATTATTCCGTTAATTTCCGTTATCTACTCATGATACAAAAAACTTCCAATAATTTCCGTTAATATTCAATAATTTCCGATAATTTTCGTTAATATTCGATAATTTCCGATATTTACTTAGGAGAGACGTAATCAAATGGCTAAAGAGTAAACCTAAAGGGTATTAGGTATCGAAAATTTCCGAAAATTTTATGATATAGTTATACACTAACGGTATCAGATATTAACCTAACGGAAACTCCCTTAACGGGTACCGTTATGTTAATAAACGGATATCCGTTACGTTAAGGTTACCGGATATCGGATAACCGTTATGTCGGATATTAACTTGACGGAATCCGGATATTCGGAAACGGATACGGGATATATCGAATATCCATTGAAAGCCCTACTAAGAAGTGTAGAAGAAGTGGTACCGATTTTGAATTTGTGGAGAACATTCCACCAGACATTGCTTCTTGAATACAAGAAGATAATATAAGATGTACTCTCACGAATCAATAAATACAATTCTTCTTTGGATCAAAACAACAAACCAGATTTCTCCGGCTCAGGCTCCGGCTCAGGCTCAGGCTCCGGCTCAGCTGCTTAACTCGTAGACAGAAAGAGAGAGAGAGAGAGGAGAAGAAAGGAAGAGAAATGCCATTACCGAAGTATTACTGTGATTATTGCGACAAACAATTCCAGTATACAACCTTTGCTAGAAAACGTCATTGCGAGGGTTTACAGCATCAACGAGCCAAAGCTTTTTATTACGACTCCTTGAAAGGTTCTCACTTTTATTTATCCCCTCTCTAGAATTTTGCTCAATTTGTTAGTAATATTTCGATGTTTTTTAGATCCAAATCGAATACAAGGAGAAGGCTTTGGAAAAGGAGTTTGCAACCGCTTCATTCGAACGGTACTCGTCTAATGAATTTGCTTATCTATAATAGAAGTTTTGCTTTCAATCTGTAATAGAAGTTTTGCTTTGGTTTATCAAGATTTTCGAACTTATAACTTTTGTTTGTGTGTTTGTTTGCTAATGCTGCATAGGGATTCTGTCAGTATGGGGATTCATGTAAATATTTTCATCCAAAGCCAAATCTTCAAAACCCTAGCATTCCAGGAGTTATGGGTATGTGTGTTACTATGTTTGTGTTCTTCTTTTTTTGTCCTTCATGTACAATGCGTAGTCTTAAATAAGTGTTTTATTGATCAGTATGTAACCGGTGTTTGCTTGATACACGAACTGTGCCTGATTTGACCTAGTGAATTGAATCAAAAATAGTTTGTAGGGGCAATTGGATTTCACATAACTAGATTAAGTTTAATTAAAAACGCTAGCTTCGACTTTAGAGGTTAGTACTATATCACTGGTTTAACTCATGATGAATGACTAAGTTCTCTTCCCTTTTCTTGCTAGAGCTAATACTTTAAAAATGATTCAGTTGTCACTGTTATGATGTACTCAACTTAGACCAGAGCCATTCTTCTGATGCTTATTTGCCGATCCTGGTAGTAACTTACTTGTGGATCAGATCTTCTAGTCTAGCTTCATATAGCCATAAAGTTGTTCTTTATGATATCTAGTTTGATGAATTTGCATTCTCTCTCAAGACAATCCGTATATTATTCAGCTTCTCCTGGTTGAAACTTTTTATAAGCTCTTCAGTATTCCCTTCAAAACTTATAGGCTAAGGCTTGCAGATTTTTCAAATTAAGAATCAGAATTGTTTGACTAGTTTTGGCCTTCAGGGTTAGCTGAGGCATCTTTTTGCACACCAGCTTATTTTACATCTAAGGATGATCTTACATTCTCAAACCTAACAACTGAGCAGTCTTTCAGTACCAATTCCCTGAGGATGCTTTACAATGCATTTTGTTCGTCTCATCTAATCCTAATCTCCACCACTTTCAGTAACAAATTTTGCTGAGGCAGTCCAGCCACCAATTGCTGCCGGGAATCAAATTGCAGGAAGAGGAGGCACGGTTCCATGTAAGTTTGTGTCCCTAGTTAGAGTAGTAACCTCAGTTACCATGTCCAGATATTTCAAATTTTCAATACAGCACCAGTTATTCATATTAGCCACAGTTACTCAACGCCAGAATACAACTTCGATTGCAATTAACAATTCCTTGGGAAAATACATCCCATGAGCTGTAATCTGCATAGAATCTTTACTGTTGTCACTTTTAACACGTTTTTCCCCTAAGATTCATATTTTCATATGCAGGGAATTTGATTCGAGATGGCATGGGAGTTTCATTGGGTAACTTACCTCCATCACTAAGGCCACCTCCTGAAGGCGGATATCCTACTCTTCCCTTCGTTGACTGGGGATAAGTCATGCAATTCTCATTGACTTCCTCTATGACGATGGTAATGTAGATTCCTACATCTAGCTTCAATACAAAAACTTCTCTTTCTTCACTATGAGCTAGTGTGTACCAGCAGCAACAGAGGTGGTTGAGATGTTCAACCAAGCACCATTCGGAACATATGGTTGGCTGTGTGTTTAATGTATAAGACATGCTACATAGTGAGACCTTACTGTTACCATGCTGACACACCTCTGCTCTTTGATGGTTTCCCTAGTTATAGAGAATTCTCAATTTCTGATACTTTCTCTTGATGGACATAATCATGTATTCACATTCTGTATATACTGCTAGCACACCTGTTTAATACAAATCATTAACTGGTTTACTACACTGTCTATAACATGAATTTTATTTCAAATGTTAGGTGGATGTGGTATGTTTAAATATGCTCTTCCTGTTTTGTGTTTGTAATATGAATCAGTGAATCACAATCACAAAAGCATAAGCAAGCAAACATGCGGATTTTTCTTATTTATTACTCTGTCTGAGTGATTCTGTTTATCTCATACCCCGTGACATGTTTGGTGGTCATGTACTATTTCTTGTTGTTTCTACTATGGCTTGTTGGTACTAGATAATAGTTTCTTATTAAGATTTCTCTGGTTCAAGCTAGAAAGAGTTTTATACCTAAATCTGTAAATTAGTTCTGTTTCATCACTTTCATGCTTGTATACAGTTTCTTTGTTGTAACGAATTTCACAAAAAAAATATTCGTGTATACTAGTCAGACCACACCATGCTAAATTCTGATAACAAACCCATGTCGAATTTTCTAGATTATCCTTCAAAATCCAGCTTAAGCATAGTGAAATTTGAATGAGTATACCTAGTTCTAACATATACCACCTAGTTAAGGACCACAGTTAATCCAAAGTATAGGTCTTTTAGCTTTTATTGGGTTCATGATAGTTTGGCGGTGACAATTCAACTAGGGAAAAAAATGTGTTTTCCCACATGACAAATAATCCCAGGCCGAGAGCTTGATTTTGTATATCCATGCATTAAATGAATAGCCTCTACTCTCTGATACCTTCTTCTCCTAGGTGGTTTCTATCTGACTTTCACCGTGGATGTGGATGCTGTTCTAAAGCTACGTTCTGAAGCTACCAGTTAGGGTTCTGACTCAGATCATTAATAACCAGTCTTCTTCTGAAACCTTAATTTTTGTCCTTAGAAAAGTAGTCTTATTATTAAACTAGTTGTGATTTCTGAGTGCCTCTTTCTAAATGACGTCAAGCTAACAACCCCCCCTCACTTTTATGTGATTTGAAAACCTAATTAAGGAGACATTGGTTAGGGGTTTATAATGATCATTATCCCCTTTCAAATAGAAAAACCTAATATTGGAAACGTTTATTTACTTTTGTTTGGTTAGGTGAGCCTCTATTTGAAATAAACCCAAACCTTAAATCCAAAACTAAAGCCTCTTTTCAGAAGTGTGAGAATTTTAAAGTGGGTCATCCATGAATATTGTGCATGTTTGTTGCCAAATCAATGTAAGATCACTTTAGCATCAGCAGTTCAAATAGGGGTCAAAAAATCACAATTTGAAAACCCAAATTAGACCAATCTTTATGAAAGACATTTGCACTTTTATTTATATCATGTTGGGAAAGAAATAAGACAGAAAAAAGAAAAGAAGAGAAGGATGAGTGAGTTCAAAGGAATGAACCAACAATACTATAAGGAGAAAAATGAAAAGAGAAATGGATTAAGTTTTAAGTTGGTTTGGTTTGTATAATAAAAATAAACACGTGAGATTATCACTGATAAGTTAACAATTGTGGTTTAGGCAATGTAAGTTGATAGAAAAATAATTAAGTTTGCAATAGTTGCATTGTAGGTAAATGATTCTTCTAGGTTCTAGGATATGATTCTTCATAACATCTTTGTCATCCAATTGCAGTATTGTTTTTGGGTTTGACTCAAAAAGTTTTTAAGTAGGAGAAGAAAAAAGATTCCGATGAAATAAATCTCTAGCTTTAGCTCTCTCAACACTAGAATGTGTCTGTGAAGTTAGTCTCTATTATAACTGTGGTGAATTAACTAGATTTGGGACCATAAAAAAAAAGAAAAGTGAAAAAGTTGTTTTTCCAAGTTATGGGAGGAACATGGGAATGGGTTGGAAATTCATCAACACCTCACATACTAGGGCTACTTCTAAAACTACTTCTAGTTCAATCTCATGCATTATCTCTTCATTAGCTAACTCTCTTATTATTATTCCTTCCCATACACTTTTCCTTGAACAGTCATATGCAGACTCCACCATTCTTGAAAAAGATATCTTTCTAATGGAATTGGTCGGTCTCGAGTTACAAATTTAAAAAAAAAAAAAAAAGGAAAGAAAGAAAATCTAAGGTGCAGAGATGAATACCCACAAAAGTGAAATGCCCACTAACGGCAGAGTTCATGGGTATAAATCTCAGCCTTTAGCACTTGCAACATTCACTCTTCTGTGCAATATAGCAGTCTGTCTAAGTCTTTACACAAACTAACTAAAGACTGACAACATCGATCAGTTGTTGAGTTCAAGTCATTCTCTGTTAGTTTCATTCTCTCTTTCTAGCTAGTTAGCAACTTGCTATCTCTTAACTAGTTGTTGAGTTCATTGGTGGTCACATGATCTTGTAGTTGTGTACAAAAGAAGTCTTTAACTTGGTTATTTCGGCTTCCCAAAACGTGGGGTTTGTTGTTCTAGTTGCAAAGAGTGCTCTGTCAAAATCCAAGTTGTTTTGTTTGAATTTTGAACACATGATCTTGATCAATACTCCATTGAAATTTTAGTCCAATCTAGCTATATATCTAGCAAGCTAGTTCTAGGATAGTGAGAGATTTTTGGTTCTATATAAGTAGTTAAACTCTCCCAATCTCATTTTATACTTGTATCTGAATCTTTAAGTGCAGAAGCAGTTTAAGTAGTTCACCATGAAAAAAATATCTCTGTTGTCATTCTTATTCTCATTCTGCTTCTTTGTCAGTCTTTTCGTAGTATCTGTCCAAGGAAGAGTTCATAAACATAAGGATAAACGTAGTCGTCATCCACCAACTTCTCACATTTCAGCACCTCCTCTTCCTTCACCTTCATCCCCCCCTGAGTCTTCTCCTATTCCTGTTATTAAGCCAAGTAATATTTTCAATGTACTATCTTATGGAGCTGTTGGAGACGGTTTAACTGATGAAACCGCTGCTATCAAATCGGCATGGGATTCAGCTTGTCAATTTGACTCTGGACCATCAGCCACTCTCCTTATTCCTCAAGGTCATACCTTCATGATGCAATCTGCAATATTCAATGGCCCTTGTCAAAACAAAGTCATTTTTCAGGTAATGCAGGAAATCAAACAAGCTCATATTTTCCTCAGTCTGGTTAAAAATGAGTAGCATGACCTGAGCTGATGATTTTGGACTAGTTATGTAATTTAATTTTGTTGATGTCATTGTAGGTTGATGGTATCCTAATGGCACCTGATGGACCTGAGTCCTGGTTAAAAAGTAACAGTAAAATTCAATGGTTGGTCTTCTATAGAATGAACGGGTTTACAATCCAAGGAAGTGGTGTTATTGACGGAAGAGGCCAAAAATGGTGGGATCTTCCCTGTAAACCTCACAAGGTATGTTCATGAAGGAATGGAGCTTCATTTTCCAGAAACCATTATTACTTCATAAGATTTTTAACCACCCCTTGCTGACTAAGTTATATGTAAATTCGACAGGGAGTAAATGGAACCACATTGCCAGGACCTTGCGATAGCCCAATTGTAAGCAGCCACAAATTGTATAAATTTATTTTTTAAATTTATCTCTGCTTTTAGTAAATTTTAATTTTACTGAACTCATTCTTCTTTTCCTTTCAGGCCATAAGGATCTTTATGTGTACCGATGTAGCTCTAAAAGGACTCAAGATTCTAAACAGTCCCCAATTCAACGTCAAATTCGACAATTGCCATGGTGTTCATATAGATTCATTAAAAATTACAGCACCTGGTAGAAGCCCCAACACCGATGGAATTCACATATCCACTACCGATAATGTCGAAATTTTCAACTCTGTTGTTGCAACTGGTAATTAGTCTCCAAATTTTTTCACTGCTCCGTAAATTTTCTTGCATTTTCTTACCTTCTCAATTGAATGTTCTCTGATGTTTAAATGTTGTACTATGCAGGAGATGATTGTGTATCAATTTCAACTGGTTGTCATAATGTAGACATAAGGAATATTACATGTGGACCTAGTCATGGAATCAGGTAGTCGTACCTTCCTCTTCTTTTTTATTTCCATTTGTGGTCATCTACAAAACAACTTTACATCATGCTCCTGGAATTTTAACTAAAGATTCCGACTTTTTTTTCTTCTTCTTCTTAATCAGCATTGGAAGTTTAGGAAACCATAATTCGCGTGCATGTGTTTCGAATATATCAGTGACTGATTCAGTGATCAAGTATTCAGACAACGGTGTGAGAATCAAGACATATCAAGGTGGATTTGGGTCAGTGTCAGGCATAACTTTCAACAACATTCATATGGATACCGTGAGAAACCCACTCATAATCGATCAGTACTATTGCGAAGCTCATGGCTGCAGTAACCAAACAGCGGCTGTTTTTGTATCCGATATATCGTACACAAACATTAAAGGAACGTACGACTATCGGTTTCCACCAATGCATTTCGGATGCAGTGATTCAATTCCTTGTACGAATCTCACATTGTCAGACATCGAACTTCTTCCATCAGAGGGAGAGTTTGTGAGAGACCCATTCTGCTGGAACGCTTATGGTGCTTCACAGACACTGACAATTCCGCCTGTTTTTTGTTTACAAGAGGGTGTGCCACGGTCTATCCTAGAGAACGACCTGCTTGGTCAGTGCTAAATTGCTAATCTATACTTGTGTGATTAATTAAGTTAATTAACTACATTAAATTAGATTAGATGATTAATGTAAGTAATTAAGAAGTTTTTACATATGAGTGGACATAGAATAGATATATATATATATCCATAAGAAAAGCTTTGTGTTTGTGTTTGGTTATGTATTAGAGAGCACCAGTGTTTGTGAACTGGAAATAAGTGAGAATTGATCAAGAGTGGTGTAAGAATATGTGCTACATCATATTGTATGTACCCCTTGGGAATTCATATCAATATATATAGTTGACAAAAATGATGGGTTGTTTGTGATCGAGTATTATTTACATTATCTTCTCTCAAACTCTCATTTTTTTCGTTTTGTTTATGTACCCAGAAATTCCCTGTCCTGTTTGAGATTTTATAAGAAAACGTTGTTGTTTTCTTTGAGAAAATGGGAATAAATGGACCACAGAATTTATCCTGCTGAGAAATGAAAATATGACCAAGGTGGTTTTCAATTTCAGCTGTGGTCTCTCCAAAGTTGGTTAAAAATGTGTGGGGAAACTTTGAAGCTCGAAGAACCCAATTTTGTGTAAAGAGAGAAATATGTTTGGTGTGCTCTGTTTCTTAGCAACTCCAATTTTTATAATAGATGAAAGTGGTGAGACCCATAAGGGAGTTGGAGAATATTCTGACATCATGGGTGTGGTGGGGGGGGGGGGGGGGGGGGGGACACCCTGCCTTATTAGGTGATAAGAACTCAACATAACTCTCTTTAGCTTAGCTATGTCTTATGATCAATGTGGTGGTGGTAGACATTTGTAGTGGTGGTGGAGGTGGTGGTGTGGATAAAGTATATTGTATATATATATGCTGCTGCATCATGCATGTGATGTGTAAGTACAGTAAGTAATATATTGCTTTGCATTTTGGTTTACCTTATTTGGGTATTTCTCTAACCTTAAAGACCCAGCAATATATGGAAAAGGAAATCATCATTGCACACTAAAGAAAAAAAAAAACAACAACTCGGATACGCATATCAGAGTGAGTTATTGCATTTTCCTTAGGTTCTAGCCTTAGCTAGCTATTAGATTAAAGATGAGTGTAGTTAATACGGTGAAATTGACTAAATAAATTTAATTTTACCGCCATATATCTTAATTAGAAACACGTGCAATCAAAATTAAGAAATAATGCATGCACGAACAAGGTAATGAAATTACCGGAAAACTCTATAACTCACAACTGACATGGGTCATATCTGGAATAATCAATCTAGACCTTTAATCATTCCCATCTTCACCCACTACTAATTCCAATGCTAGAATCCTCTTCATCATTAAAATTGTGACACGTCATGTCCGAAATCTGAACTAGCCGCTACTGTCCCGGCTATAGCAAGGTCGGAAATGACCACACAATGTGAAAGACGGCATCATGCAAAAAGGTACCGACCCCCGGTTACACTAGTAGATAAACAACATCCCAGGTTTCTAATTAATATTTTGTTAGGAAGAGTTTAGTGAAGGCTATGGTCCTATGGTTGCATGAATAGTTGCCGATAATAATAAAGAATAGATATGATAAGTAAGTATGTAGTAGATAATACTGAGACAGTGACTTCGAAATGGGTGGATATTGGTAGTGGAAGAAAGGAGTAAACATCAAGAGTTGCCAAATAAAATGGGGCGGTCATTTGTTGGTGCTCTCTATCTATCTCTCTCCTTCAACTTTTCTTTCCCTCCTCGCATGCGCGTAATTAAACGGTGGCTAGCTATATAACCCCTCTTTCCCTCCGTCACTCCTTCCTCTTGGATAGTTGTGGGTGGGGGGTGGGGGGGGGGTCGGTGTACTTCGCCAACCTTCACATATCATGCCTACCTAATTCTCTAGAAACACTCTCTGTCTAGCATTCTAGCAGACTATCTCTTTTTTTCTTTTGAAGTAATACCAGCAGACTATATATCTCTCTACTCCATCTTTTCGATGGTTCAACAGTGCTATGAAATTCAAGTTGTTATTGCGTGGAAGATACTGCTCGTGTACTCACTTTGGACTCAAGATTTTCCTTAGAGGAAATGTGATCTTAAGTTAGCTAACACATAACACAGGTAAATCTTATATATTATTTTTATATACACGAATGCTTTAAAAAAATTTTAAAAAAATGTAACATTGACGATGAATTCTCAATCGAAAAAATACATATGGATATGGTGAAGTGTATTGTCATTTCCACGCATCATAGAGGAAAATAGGATAATTTTGAGAGATTTGAAGGCGGGTTTTCTTTTTTGTTTGAAAAGAGAGTTTACTGAAAAATGGAAGAGTTATACAGTACAATTAAGAAATTCAGGGACATTTCCCATCCATTCTCCTGAGGTTCTACACCTTCTACTAAACTTAGCTGCTTGATCAGCCAAAATAATATGGTTTCTGCGTAAAAATTCAAACTTGACGAAATTAAAACTATAGATAATTGTTTTACAGTCATCTAAGACTGTTCTATTATACCAAAATAGTTGGTTATTATTGAGATTAAGAGAATCAATGCTTGTTTTAGCTTCATTAACAAAGCACACTTTCTCCAGTCCTTTTTCCTTTGTCCATGTTATTGCATCCAATATGGAGAGACTTTCAGCTTCCTCTGCATTCCTGATCCTGACGGTCACTGCTTTGATTTTGCATCAAATGAAAGTACCTGCAGTATCATTCATAACCAATCTGATTCTCAACAAGTTAGAATTCTTGTCAAAAGCTGCATCACTGAAAATGACAAAGCAATCATCTGGTAAAGAACTTATAACTGAAGAGAGATTTTTTTTCTTCTACAGAGTCTGAATTAATTGCTTCCTGAGTGTCTACATGCTCAAATATAGCTATGTGTCATTGACTAGTTTAAGAGCTAGTCTAGTAGTAGAATGATGATTTAAAGATTTTCCCTGAAAAATATGCAGGAGCATCTGTCTTTCCATATGCCCCGGGAAATTAAAGACAACACCGACCTTATCTTTCAAGTTGTTGTCAGTAATCCACTTAGTGATCCAATCTTGAAGACTGATATTTGAATCACTATCCTGCTCAATTAGATCTGCATAAAGAGTTAGAGACCAAATCGACTTAGCAAACAAGCAGTGAAGAATAATATGTTCAGGGGTTTCAAATAGACCTGAGTTACACATACTGCATGAGGAATCATTACCATTTACAAACCTAGCAAGAACATATTTGGCAGGAAGAATGTTCTCGTGACACTTCCAAGTAAAAAGCCGAACATTAGGCAGAATGGGTAGTCTCCATAAGGACTTATAAAATGGATACTGCTTTGGGGATTATTCATGTAAGTAATTTGACCAGAAATGAGTTTATAAGCTGACTTAACTGAGAATAGGCCATTCTTAGAATGTGGCCAAATAAGTCTATCACTCCGTGAAAGATGTATCTTAAATTCAAGAATATTCTTAGCATTTTGGGTATGAAAAAAGCTTTAACAAGATCTGGTATCTAGATCTTAGTGTCTTCATTAATGAAACCAGAAACAGTAAGATTCAGATTAGGATTAGCTACAAACATAGGTTCACAAGCATTTGGTATCCACTTATCTCCAAAAGCAGATATGTTCTTACCATCTCTAACTTCTCAATGGAGTTATGCAATATAAAGTCAAGACCACGACATATACTCCTCCAAGCCGAAGAGCAATCAACCTTCTTGGGGTAATGAAGGGGATGTCAATTTTTAAAATACTTACATCTAAGAATAACTACGCAGAGATCATTAGGATTGTGAATCAAATTCCATGCAACTTTAGATAAAAAAGACAGGTTGACATATTTAAGGTTTGAATGCCCAAACCTCCCTAATATTTTTGTGAGTACATATCCTCGGCCATCCTCTGAAATATATACCCTCAGGTCTAGACTTACCCCACCAGAAGATGTATCCACATATATCTTAACATCAAAATTCTTTTCAGTTTTAGGTAATTTTAGGTATCTAGTTATTTATGATTTTTAATTTTTGCTTAAAATTAAAATTAAAATTCAAATGTTTTTGTTGATTTTGATTTTGTTATTAATTACTTTTGTTGCTAGGAAACCTGATTTAGGGTTTCGATCTGAGTAATTTTTTATTGGGAAAAATAATTTGGGTATGTTCGTGTAGATGGATTTTGTAACCAGGTAATGGTTATGAGTGTATTAGATGTTAGCTGTAGAATAATATATGGTTGGTTTAAGAATATGATTTTATAGTATGAGGTTTGTTAGTAAATTTGTTCTTACATTCTGTCAGTAAATTTATTCTTGTTTCTCCTGCAACAATATGAGTAGTAATATTACTTCATTACCTTTTCTTCTTCTTTTCTCTGGGTTTTTGTTTTCTCCATGAATTCTTAGTTGGTTTTGTTCATTTTATACATGGAATTCAATCCCTACATGTATCAAGTTGGTGTTAGTTTAACCTGTGTTTTCTGCCATGAGACTGAATCGATCAACCAACTTTTACTGCATTGTGTTTTTTTCAAAACAGCTTTGGTCTCTTTTTCAAGAAATGCTTAGTTGGGTATTCACAATGCCTAATGATATAATTTCAACTCTTCATTCCTGACATCTACAATTTTCTAATAAGACAAGCATCACATTGTGGATCTTCATTCCATCTATTATCATATGTTGCATTTGGCAAGAGAGAAATTCTCGAATTTTCAGTGCAACAAAGAACACTATAGCTGTAGTTTTGCGAAAGCTAAATATTAATTGTTCCCTCGGTCTTTGGTGCTTAAGGATATTGAAAAACTAGACTATCAATTGATTATGGTTGACTGGTTGACTGGTCTAGTTACTTCTTTTTTCTTCTTCTTAGTTTCGATGATCTAGTAGCTTGTTACTGGATGTCTTCTTTAATTTTCTTATTTTTGCTCCTCTTGTAGGGTGGTACAATTCTTTTGAACCCTCTTGTTTTTTTCATCAACCAATCTTTCTTTGCCGATTAAAAGAAAAAATATCATGTTTTAAAAGAGGAAAATTTAAGCACTAGCATTAAAAGGATTGTTTAGAAAATATATCATGTAATAAGAAAAAAATATGTTTTATTTTAAGACAAAAATTAAAAGATAAAAGATCATTTAATTAAGGACGAAGAAAGTATTACTTGAAAATAAACGTATGACTGATTTTATATAAATAATTATGCAACATTATCTATTTTATTATTATCTAATGAACGGTCGGAAATGATGCAATTACAACATCAATTTTTTCACTGTCTAAATTTTATTTATTGCTTAATAAATTTGAATATTTTGTCATTTGTGTGTATAGTGATAGAAATTAGTTAACATAACAAAAATAAAACGACCAATGATGGGCTACAACAATGATATTTTTATGAAATATGCATCAAATATGACGTGCTATGTTGTTCTGTACGCATGCCGTACATGCCATGCTTTCTTAGCATGTTGTGTTGTCTAGGGTACTATGTAGTGCACTGCAAGTTGCTTACTTATGCCACATGATATGCTTATAATGTGTCGATTAATATAATATGATACAACACTGCAAACAATATTATCATGATGTGTCGCGTAGTGCTAGGTTGTATACTACTGTGTTGTGCTCAAATTTTAGCATGATGCGTTCATAAATATGCGGCACGAGAAATTGCACACTCTTAAATACTATGGTGATTATGCGCCCTAAATATATGTCACCGTTTCGAATCCTACGACTCCTATAGATCGTAAGGATCTGCCATCTCTAAGTAGTCATGTTAACTAGTCGGATTAGAGCACAAGTGAAATTATCCAGGGAAAGAAAAAACTGTAGAGACCACGACATATTACCGACCAGTTTATTTGTGCTTCATTATGGCTCGAAGCCAGAACTGGGCCATACACATGGCAGCACAGTAGCAGACTAGCACGGACGTGGTGGTCATTATATTGATATCTCGGAGTTGGTTCGACTACGACCCTTAATATCTAGGTTCAACTAGGGACCCTTGACAACGTACTATCAATAATCAGTTCTACTAGGACCCTTAGTTTGCGAAGACATGCGCAATACCATAGAACCAAACTGCCACGACACTGGTGGAAAGTTGGTCGAAGTAGGAAGATAAGAAATTGAAACTACAATAATTTTTTGTCTTTATTGTTCAAGTATTCTTTTCGAAAACAAAAATTCATAAGTATTTTACGGAAAATTACATTCGCTGGAGAGGTCTGTTGATCTCCAACGAACATTCAGGCTGTGATGAAACTGTGACTGTTAATAAGAGTTTCGACTTTCAACAGACGCGTACCGTTTTGAGCAAGGCGCTGCGCTGCTGCCCCTTAACGCATTTGAAAATATTGATCAAAAACTGCAGTAGGATAGTTAATAAACTCTACCCCTTAACTGCAATAGTTTAATAAACTCTATATACGTCGGCATTGGCATATGAATGTAGGGTATTCAGCTAAACGGCAAAGGTTTTTGTCATGATAGAAGCAACCAACCATTTTTTCCTTGACTGTACTTGTTTGTTTATACTGTGTAATTCCATAATTCCATCAGAAAATTCTACCAAAAAGAAGTTGTAGGACTACCAAAAATGACTCCCTCGGCTTTTAGCTCGTGCAATCTCTTTTGTTCCCTTTTGTCTTATGTTTCCTTCTCTTTTTACTTATTCGAGTTTTGTTTTTTCAATTATGCGGCACTGTAGCAGTAGCAATCGGATGACTGTTGATATTTGACGAGGTGTTAACAATTTTTTTGGTTTTCTTTTAATCCAAGGAAAACGCACAGTAATTTATTTTTGGTCAACAAAAAACCATTATTCACCAAAGAATTTTTCTTTTATTTTTGGATTTTTTTCCCGCGAAATCATCAAGTGTTCACTCCATTTCTGGGAAACACATAGTGGTTACATATTTCTAATGAGTAATGATTATTTTTTAGCTGATCTTTTCCAAAGTCGGAGTTAGTTTTCCTTGTAAATCTCATGAATGAGTGCCATAAAACCGTCGTCTCTCTGGTCGACCTGCCTACAATGCATTTTAGGCAACAGTAAAAGTAAGATGCATGTTCTATATGCTGGAGAAATCTTTTATAAATGATTGAAGCTGTGGTGGTCCTTGGATATCAACCCAAAAACTCCTTTAACTAATTTGATTTCTATTGTTTGTCATTTGTATTTGTTTTTCTAATGAGTGCCAAATGAATAGGATCATATCAATTCCATTACACTGTCGATCTCCAAGATCATTATGAACATGTAAAAGTCACTGGTGGAGACTAGAGAGAAAATGGGCCGAGTTCTGGTTTCAGTTTTAAGGGGGGAAAAAAGAGAATCTTGTCACTACAACTGCAAAACCCTCTGGAAGAAGTCAGGAAAATGAAGCGGAGTCCGCGGAGAAGTTTCTTGCTCTTGCAGAAAAGCAAATCAGAAAGGAAGAAAAAGAAATGACAGACACGGTAAAAATTAAAGTAAAAAAAGAAAAAGAAAAAAGGGAAGGCATAAATCTTTTACTTTGAAAATTACACCTTGCAATAGCAAAAAGGCTGAAAGACTCTTCAGTTAGTGGAGTATATTTTTCTGTCGATCCCATAGCATGAATCGGGTCATTCTAGTCTGTCTAACCTAGTTATAACAAAAAAAAATCACTGCAAAATCTTGCAATTTACTCCAAAATTACAACAATGGTTTGAGAATCGACTGAGCTAATCATAATTCCAGGAAAATTCCTAACCAAATTAGAAGATTTATTATAGTAATCCTAAATTATAGAGTTTGGACTAGATTGTAAAGTTTGCCAAAAGAGATGCATGTTGGTACCTTTCCATTTCATGTTATGGAATAGAAGAGAATGTGTCACCAAATTGATAACGTGTACAAATTGGTGTCACCTTTAAGTTGATTCAGTACATACCGCAATCTCATCATGATAATGTGTCACCAACTTGTCAGCGTGACTCATTTGAGGTGGTAGACTTGCAAACAAATAAATTCTTCGAAAAAAGAAAATAAAATAATATGTACGAATTAAGAGTAGACTATAAAATTGGTACAAAACTGAAGCTCTTCCTCGAACCTAAGGTTATCGGCTTGGGAGTGAGGCGTTTTGGAAGGATCCTGTTAAAGGGGCGGGTGGTTCCATTGGAGGGGCGGTAAATCTAATAAGACAAAAAGGATCATTAGGTGGTAATTCAAGTGCCTTATCAAAAAAATAATATTGAAATGACCAATTAACCCTTATTATTAATAATCAAGATTAGTGATGATAATCAATTTTCACTTATAATAACTCTAAAATCAGATTTTTAGAGTTATAAAAAGAAAAATTTAGAGGAGAAGAAAAAGAAAGCTTATGTGATATTTGTGAAATCCTAGATTTTGATTCCCTCAACCAAAATGAGTGATTCTAGTGGCAAATTTGAGATGGGTGAATCTCTATACGATAGAGAAAACAAATACTACATACCCCTTGATGGAGATCCTGATATGGAGTATTTCTTAGATGGTAGAGATGTTTTCACCCATAGTGAAGGTCAATCTCAACCAATTGAAGAAATTAGCCAACAAAGTGAAGAACCAGCAACTGAAAATGATCAGGTATACTTCTAAACTAGTTCTCATTAGCTTTTTGTTGCTTAAAATTCTCTAAAGTAAGTAAAAAAGAATCAAATTTTAAAAAATTTCAGAAGAACTTACGGTTGGTAATTAGTTAGTTATCAACCGTAATTGAATGTTACGGTTCGTAAAGTTTCCAATACCAACCGTAACTGGTTCAATTTGGGGAAAAACTCAATCGTAATACCAGTTACTGTTAGTATAAAATTTTCGAGTCGAACCGTAATTTCAGTACGGTTGGTTATGTTCTTCAGTAGTTACCAACCGTAACTCATCATGTGCATGGCAGTATTTACTGCACTTCTTATGGTTGGTAATATGTAAATAGCTACCAGCCGTAATTGTGTTACGGTTTGTGATTTGTGTTTTTTACCGATCGTATAATGATCTATATGTTTTCATTTTCATTTCACCCTATTTACGGTTTGTTACGGGAGGACCACTACCAACCGTAGTTGTGTTACGGTTTGTAAGTGATTGTAATTACGAACCGTATCTCTGTTACGGTTTGTATTTCCTTGTCGTGTCCAGCCGTAACTTTATATATATTTTCGTTTTGTTCTTGTTTAGACTAATGTGGGTGTATTGTTGTCCAGATCGTGAGTGTACCTCCCCTAATGGATGAACAACCTTTAGCAAATCAACTTCTCACCCAAGATTCTAGCTCTCACTATTTAACCGAGGAGACATGGGAGGAAAAAGATGATGCAAAGCATTGGGCTAGAGAACGAGGCAAGTTGATTATGTGTATCATAGTTTGTAATGGTACCACTAGTGAAAGTGCCTTTCAAATGGTTTGCGAGTGTAGTGGACAACATAGAAGTCATGCAAAAAAGGGTACCGTGCAAGTAGCAAAGGCAAAGAGGAAGCAAACTACGTTCACTAAGAAGACCCGATGCCCCTTCAAGCTTCAATTTAAAAGGAACGCGACAAAAAGGTGGTTTTTGGAGAAATTTGTATGCGGTAGTCATAACCACCCTATACCGGAGAGTTTGCTATCACATTCGTATGCTGGACGCCTTACCGAAGAAGAAGAGAAGATCGTAGAGTCACTGACACAAATTCGTATGAAGCCCGTTGATATCCTCGCTCACTTAAAGGAAAGAAACCCACAAAATGCTTCTACTTTGGCTAACATATACAACGCAAGAACAAAATTGAAGGCTAAGAAATGGGAACAAAGGAACGAAATGCAACAATTAAGGCATTTGGTGGAGGCGAATAATTACTCGGTTTTCCACGATGATGATGAGAAAGGACGAATAAGACATCTTTTGTTGGCTAATCATGAGTTTGTGAAGTTGGCACGGTTCTTTCATCAAATCCTTCTAATGGATTGCACATACAAAACCAACAAGTTTGAGATGTCGTTATTGAACTTTGTCGGGCAAACTTCTACCAATGCTCCTTTTAGTGTTGGTTTTTGCTTCTTGAAAGATGAGCTCGAAGAGAGCTATGTGTGGGCATTAAACCAAGTGAAGCTATTCTACGTAGAGGGATATACTCTAAAGGTGATTATTACCGACAAGGAACAATCTTTGTTGAATGCAATAAGGATGGTTTTCCCGGAAGCTCATAACCTTCTTTGCGCGTTCCACTTGTGGAAAAGTATTGAAACTAAGTGCATGCGCCTTGTCCGTCCAACCAAAAAAAGCGAAATGGATAGAATAAAGAAACTACCGTTACATCAACAAAAGGATGCCAAAGAGAAATTTAAGAAGGATGACAAGTTGGCGGAACTAAAATGGGAAAGTTTCAAAGCGGAGTGGAGAGCCTTGACCTATTCTATCACCGTGGATGAATATGAGGATAGAGCTCGTATGTTAGTGGCTCATTGGAAAATAGGTTATCCAAGTGTTGTGAAGTATTTGTTGGATAATTGGTTGGATCCGCACAAAGAGAAGTTCGTATCGGCGTTCACTAACCAATATAGACACTATGACAACCAAGCTACAAGTACGGCGGATTAATCTCACAACCGGTTGAAGAAGAAACTTCATAGTTGCAATGGTGGGTTAGTTACGCTATTCGAAGCCATGGATTCGTATTTCCGCCATGATCACGATAGAGTTACGGAGTCTTTTGAAAAAAGCCGAAGTAAACAACACACACAAATGGTTAGACAATAAGTGGCTAAGGGGAATTACACATCAAGTTTCGCACCGCGCTATTGATAAGATAATGTATGAAGTACAACATTATGAATTGGGGGATTATGAAGAAGAGTGTGTTTTTCCAAACATGACAAGTTTGGGACTCCCATGTCGGCATGTTATAGACACATACCAAGACAAAGTGATCCTGATTCAAGATATTGATCCCTTTTGGAAACAATTATCATTCCGTGAAACAATTTTTGATCAACAATTTGGAGGAACGTTTGCCGATACCGAGATTGGTCAAGCTCTAGCCGAGAAATATGCTACACTAAGCCAAGGCCAAAGGCAAATATGGTTGAGTAACTTGAGAGATTTCGTATATCCACAATTTAGGTATGATATCAAGGAACCACCAAAGGGGAAGAGTAAGGGGAGGCCTCCTGCCAAAAAAAAGAGGTACATAGGAAATAAAAAAGCAAGGGAATTGGCGGAAGAATCAAAGAAATGAGATCCTTCGGGTTATGAATGGTTGAGAAAGGAATATGAAGCGAAGGATGAGATGGAAGAAGATGATGTTAAAGGTAGAAACAAACGAAAAAGAGGTCAAGCGGATAAAGGATAACTAAGCCGTCGAAATGTACAACAAAAATGTATCGAGATTCCTACTCAAGAAAGTGCAACAAGCAAAATTGATGTTAAAGGAAAAGGTCCGGTATTTCACTCTAAACAACAAAAAATTGGGAAAACAAATGATGGAGTTAAAGGTAAAGGTTCCTATGTCGGTCCCGAGGTTTTCAAAGGAAGTGGTTGTTAAAGGAAATGGTTGTAAAGAAAGTGGGAAAAAAATGATGGATTTAAAGGTAAAGGTTCCTATGTCGGTCCCGAGGTTTCCTCCCAATATAATTCAATAAAAAGACTTGTTGGTAAAGTTGGTGTTAAACAATTAGCAAGGAACAATGGAAAGAGTCTGATGGTTGAAAAAAATCGGTCAAGCTGTGAGAAGGAGAAGGAGACGATATATATAAAAGGAGTGCCTAAACCACCACCTAGAGATGAGAATGTCCGATATAGACGGAACTATCACATTCGCTATGAATATTACCTTCGTTTTTTCCCCGACTTTATTCGTGATCATATCAAGGCCACAGAGGATGTTCATGGTGATGAGAATTGTGGTTACCACGTCTTCGTGGAGCAACTTGGACCCTTTGAAGACGCGATAGGGTGGGGCTGTGACCAAGTTACTTACGTAAGGCAAAAATGCTTAATGGAACTACGTGGTTACCGCGACTTCTATAAGCCGATGATGAGAGTTGAAAGAGACGAAACTGATGAGGTGTTAAATGAGAGCTTCGCAAAAATGGAAAGGTGGTTAACCGGCAATATATGTTTGACAAGCGGATATTGGATGCGCATGCCTATATGTGGCCAACTACTCTCCAACGCATTCAATTGCGTCATTCATTTGATCTCCAAGACCATGAGCCATACATTTGCACCAACAAGAATCCCGTTTTTCGAAGATTTGTCAACAACAAAAACTATTGTCATGGGGCATGTGGAAGGAAATCATTACATCGGCCTCCGATTGCATGAAGGAATCCCATTACCTCCATTGTGGAGGGAATTTGTTTGTGACGGTGAACTCCCCAAGACTTGGTGCAATCGATTTGAGAAAATGATTGAATTATGGAATGCCATAATGATGTCTATACCGAAGCAATTCATAGTTATGACCGATGATGAAGAGGATGCTTAAATGTTTACAAGTCTTGGTGAAATACATTTTATATTTTGTATTTTGGTATTTTGACTAAAAGTGATATGATTGGCAAGGTTTCAGAGTAAGTTACAGTTGGTAACTAGTGAGGTACGGTTGGTAACTAGATTCAATCACCAACCGTAAGTAGTTCCAGAAACACATTTTATCTGTCATTTGCATTTACGGTTGGTCCCGATAATACAGTTACCAACCGTAACTATCTTTAGAAACAAATTTTAACTGCCATTTGCACTTACGGTTGGTATCGATAATATAGTTACTAACCGTAACTGACCCTGACACCAAATACAAAGAAATTATAAGTAATTTAAAACCATTAAACCATGTTTATTACTAAACCAACACTACAACCATCAAACCATTACAAATATAAATGACATTACAACTCATTCATTCATGCGAACTAAAAGGATACTAATATCCGGGTCTACGAATGCGATAGAAGTATTTAAGGATGTTGAAATGAGGTAAGTATTGAAAATTCGACCTTTTCCACCTTCTCCATTCTTGAATAGATCTCTCTAAAACTTCAGCGTCAGTTTCACCCCTTAATCATATTTCACCCATAATACGAACTAATGCCATAAATTCTTTAACGTTATCCCGAATAGTTTCATATCGAACATACAACATAATTCCATCGCGGTGATTAGGGTTACCTGTTTCGGAACAAAAGTTTTCAAAAAGAGTTCTCAAATAAATTGTACTCACAAAACCACATCGACGTCGTTCTTCCCCTCTTTTTGGATAGCATAGAACAAAGTTGCGGCAAATACATAAATCTTCTTCCAAAGTGAATTCAGGGTTTAGAGCCATAATCTAATTTAAAGTAAGAGATGATTCATGTGGAAGTGTAACTTCTAGCAAGGAGGATAAGTATATATTTATAACAAAAAAAAATGAAGTTGTTAGTGCAAGGACATTTCAATAGCGGATCTATTTTTCGAAAATGAAGTTGTTGAAGGTCTCAACGGCTATATTTTCGAATTGCACAAGGACATGTCAGTGCAACTGTAAGCACCAAACAATTATTTTTTTCTGCCAAAAGTTTAGTTACGGTTGGTGAATGTAAGCACATAACGAACCGTAACTACGTAAAATTTTGAATTCGAAAGTTACGGTTCGTAATTGTTCAGAGATGATAAACCGTAACTCTGGAGAAAACTGAATCCCAGAGTTACGATTCCTTATCCGGAAAGATTACCAACCGTAAACCTGTCAAAATCAAAATATACAGAGTTACGGTTGGTAACTGTGACTCAAAATGAACCGTAATCAAAGTTATAGGTTACAGGATGTTTTACGGTTGGTTAGGGTGAAAGAGTTACCAATCGTAACTTTCTCTACGGTTCGTCTCGATAAATTTTTACGAACCGTAACTTAAGTTAGTAAAAAATGCTTTTTCCAGTCTGTGCAACGGTTCATTACAAAAAATAGTCACCAACCGTAATTGACTCTGTAACTCAAAATTTCAGACAAAAACTGTCACAAACAAACATACATAAGTTTAAATCCATAACTAACACAAATAACTTCAAATTCACAGATAATATCCATAAGTTTAAATCCATAACTAACACAAATAACTTCAAATTCATAATTAATATCCATATGTTAAATTTCATAAGCTAAAATCCATAATTAACACGCAACTATTAGTTTGTCATAATATCCATAAGTCGAAATTCATAACTAACCACACACAACTAACATAAATCCATAACTAAGCATGGCGGCCACCACGACCCCTTTTGTTGGTGCTACCACCACCACGAGTTTTAGGACCATCACGACGACCACCACGACTACCGCGACCACGACCACCTCTTTGGCTAGTACCCACACCGTGCACCACCTCTTCATCATTTGTCTCTTCGCTGCTAGATGAAGGTTGATGACGGCTACTACCCTCACCTCCAAGAGAGTTTCTAATCCTCTTTAAGCCTCTTTCGTCTGTGACCAACCCCTCATACATTTCTGCCATGTTTGGATTATGCATGTTCCTTATTTGGTCTTGCAAGATCTTTTGTTCACGAGCTTTAAGCACACCATTACGACGGATGCATGAAGTCATGCTATTTGCCAAAGCTTGTCCTCGCTCTTTCTATTCACATATCAAAAAGAGTGTTAAGACATTATTTCATAATAATCATTAATATTAAAATCCAAAGTCATGAGGATAACAAAATTACGTACCGACATGAAATATAGCTTCTTCCAAGTCAAACTGAATAGACCTTTTTTCTCTTTAGTCTCGTCGACCGCCTTCCTTTGAGCCATAGCCTCTTGAATATATGGTTGGGCCTCCGGATCATTATTGATCACATATGGATGACCAAAATGAGAATACCAACCCATGTAATCAGCAGTGGCTTCTGATTATAGATTTTTCGTGGTTGTAGTAATGATGATAAGGGGTATCGTTCAAACTCGGACTTGTGAAGGTAATGGATTTTTAGATTTATAAAAAATTATATACACAAAAATATTAACAATGGTGCAAGAGGTACTGGGGTTTAGGATTCCACCGAATTCATTTCTTAAGGTTCAAATAATGATTCTTTTAACAATTATAGCTCAGTAAATATATAAAATATATTGACTCTTATATTTGCCAAGATAAATTCTCCAAATATTAGATGTAAATGTTATGCATGAGGCATAAAATCATCTAAGCTAAGCATGCCGCATCAAATCAAATGACAACTAATTTTTTCAAATCATAATTTCAATTAAAATTAGTGCAAAAGTCATGAGAAGAATTAAATATAATTACCCAAGTGTGAAATAAGGCTTCCTCCATCACCCCAGTGTTGGGGTTTAGCTCATCATGGTGTAATTCATCTCAAAATATATTATTATTGCTCCAAAGTTGATTACAAATGAGTAAACAATGCAACAGAGAAATCGCAACAGCAGTTCCTGTTGCGAAGACGATGTTGGACTGATACAGAGAAACAAATGGTGACGGAAAATAAAGTTCTGTGGCTGAATAAGCTGTTGCAAATCGGTTGAAGAAACTGTTGCGAAGATGAAGAAACTGTTGCGCTTCGGATGAAGAAACCGTGGCCGATTCCTTGTTCTTCAGACAGCAGCAGCAGCAGTTTCTCTGTCAATTTTTCTCTCAATTCCTGTGGAGTCTACACTCCTCCTATAGACCCCAAACTCTCGACAGACTCTCTGTAGAACATTAGGAACATATTTATACGTAATTGAACCATTGAATCTCCTCCATTAATCCAAAAAATCTTCCCATTACTCGGTAGTGAATGAAAATATTCCCGATATTTTTTTCTTTAATTCTCTGATTTGTTACGGATTGTTCCATGTTTTATCTCTTCTCACGCGTCATCCTTGAGTTGTAGGAGAAGTTTCCAGCCAATAGAGTTAACCCATGCACGTCTCTTCCATCCACAAATTCTAAAAATAGGATATCTTCCTTATTTGAGAATATCTTCCCTGTTTTGATTCCCACCGATTATCTAACCAAATTGGACCGAATCCAACACCCATACCAGCTCTGTCTAGGCCCTAGGAACAAACCCATTTAATTTGGGCCATTGAATCTCACTGTAACACCTTCGAATCATCAACCCTAGTCACGGGCAGTTCAAGACAATTTTTTTCCGCCAAAACTGTTCTTGATGTTTTCATCACCTGGTGATTATCCAGCCAAATCCGATCGAATTAGATGCCATAAATGTGTTTCTTAAGCTATATCACATCTTCCTACCAAGTTTGAGCCATTGAATCGCACCACAACACCTTCATTTTGTCGATTGAAAATCTGCCAGTTGATGAACCTATTTTTCCCGCCAAAAAAAATTAATTTGAATTTGAGAAGAAGGTGTTCTGGTGGTGCCCTTAGTAATTAGGTTGCCCCTTATCCAAAAGCGAGAGTCCAAATAACACTTGTCCTCCGGGTACCAAAATCAACTTTTCGAGCCAAATTTTCCAAAAATGTTTATTTCCTAAAAATACATAAAAACACAATATTAGTACAAAAATAGAGTTCCAACAATACTGACATTGAGGACAAATTAGACACAAAAATGTGTCTATCAAATACCCCCAAACTTATTGTTTGCTAGTCCTCGAGCAAATTTATTCTTGAAAAGTGACCGAGTTAATCTCGGGTGGGTTTATCAGAGGTGTACCCACAAAAACCAATACTCCAGACCCTAGCTATCTACGCAGAACCTTGGAAAGCACTAAAGAACCTCCTTGGTTGGCATACAATTATTGACTCTAAGAGGAAGAACCCTGATGCGAAATTCCAATTGTTGTACACGAGTTTGCACTCAAGCATACTATAATTCATATAAGTGACAGAGCTCTACTAAGATAGTTTCACGATGGACATCATACTCGGAGTCAGACTAATCACATGAAAAGATTAAGAAGATGGAAAAAGAAAAATGTAGATGGTTGAAAAGTGAACGGTGTTTCCCATATCTGTCTGAAGGCCTCTGCCAAGGTGAACCTAACCTAAATGACTGAGATACCGGTCTGACTAATATTAACACACTGGCATATACAAGGGAACCAGTGGTCAATAACTTAAATCTAGATCAAAACTGGCAAATACAAGGGAACCAGCAGTTGACTACACATAACAATAACCATTTTTTTTTTTTTTTTTTTTTTTTTTTTTTTTTTTTTTAACTTAACGGCATGAATAGATCTTTTGGATCCAAGCGCATGCTTCTTGTCAGCAGATTACACGATAGTTCCCACGGGTCCTGCATTCCACGCTTGCTTAGGCGACGGAAACAGGGAGAACACACGCATATTGCTATCCAAGTGTTAATACTTATTCCGATTGGTCTAACTGGTCCGGTCTTTTCTTTTTTTTTTTTTTTTTTTTTTTTTTTTTTTTTTTTTTTTGAAAAAGGTAACTCAGTCACTCTATTTCACCCTAGCAAAGGTAACAACTTGAATCGTGTGCCCCACCAAATCACTTGAAACAAAGAAAACTAAAAATAGAAAGTGAAAAGGACTCGACAAGATATGGCGAAACTATCATGTTATTTCTAACACCTGAGCTCTGTGCTTTTATGAATAGACTCTATAGATGTTTCCATCTAGTCAGATTGGTTCCTCAACTCCTAAAACAAAAATGTTTCCATCCACTTAGATTGGTTAGTGCTATCCTTAATACGCAAAAATTTCTAGGCTCTGGAGTTTATTTATTGCAACTAAAAAGTTTCTCCCATACCCCCAAACTTAAATCTAACATTGTCCTCAATGTTCTAAAGATAAAATTAAAAACATGAACAAGGAGAAACGGTTACTATTTGAAGTAAAAGAGTTAAGGAAGGATATTACCGTGTTGCGTGAGATTGGGTTACCTCCCAAGAAGTGCTAAGTTTAAAGTCTTCAGCCAGACTTAAGAAAGGATTAGTCAACTCGAACCATAAAGTAACAGTCGAAATAACTGTGGGTCTTCAAAACTAAATAGAGCTGACCAAAGGAAACTACAATAACCCAAGAAAGTGAACATGTACTGCATACCCTTATCTAGTTTCCTGATGAGGATACCTATGTCCCATTGTGGTTCAGGTTCAGGTTCTATGAAAGGATCTTGATAGAATATTTTCATTGGCTGCGTTTCTTCATAGATGGGATCCGAATCACTAGGTCTTAGAGTCTGTAAAAACTCAAATACGAACTTAGAATCACGAAGTAATAACCTAAATAATTGCGGATCCTCTAAGTCAATCAGATATGACTTACATAGTTGACCACAGTGAGAGTAGTGGTCATTCTTAGGAAAATGTGTCGATTCCATTAACCTAAAGTACTTAGGCTTAGTCTCAGAACTTAATAAGTGACACATTTGAAATCTATACGTTCCCACAATTGGAAGAAAACTATTTGGTGGGAAAACAAAATCAATCTTGGTATTATTGCATGGGTTAACCACATCAACCAGAGGATGGGTTTCTAACATTTGAGACTTTTGTTGGATATCATTAGGTTCTGGAAAACGATTATGAAGATAATCTTGTAAAATGGTTGAGGCATTGATGTCAAGTCCCAAGTGAGGGACCTTACTAAGAGTTAAAGCACATGGAGAATGATACTCACCCCCAAACTTAGAGTTTTCGGCGTCTCTAGATAGACTAGTCATAACCTCCCTAATTTCTTGGTCGGCAATTGATTTTTCTAAGTCAGGTTCATCCTCGCTAATCTCTACAAGTTCATCTAAGACTATTGTTTCTAAATCGTTTGACACGATCTCAAGATAAACTGGTTCCTCTAAACCATCATCGGTTTCGTAAACAGGACATACTACATCGTCTGAAACGGGGGTATCTCTAGTCAAATCCTCGTCCTTTTGAATAGGTGAATAATTTTTAAAATTATTAGGATCTGAATCAGAAATAATATAATCATTATAAGGCTCAACTGGGGTAACAAATTCCTGATCACTATTCCCACATATTTCAGATTCTTCATCATCACTATACTCATCATCATGATACAATTTTTGAAATTCAAGAATTCTCAATCTTTGTTCCAAACTACATGGTCTATGTTTATAATATTTCTCATAGATCGTTAGAGGTGATTCCTCAATAAAAGTTGGAGTATCCATATATCGCTGCCCACGCATATATTCACCAAGAGTCATTTCCGAAGACGTCTCTTGATAACGAGAATTTCTAGACATATATTCTCGCAACGTCATCGCAGGTGGCGTCTCCTCAAAAGGATTCATCACCGAAGAAATATAAACTACAGAGGGATTCTATACAATCACAAACAAGGCCGACTCGACTCCACCAAAGCAAACCTAAAGATTTCTAGCAAACAAAAAGCATGATGGCTCCACTTAGATTGTTTCTAGACCAGCTTCTATCTTTCGAAAGGGAATTCGTTGCAATTTGAGAAAACCCCTCTGGAATCAATCCGAGTCAAAGTAAGTTGAATTGAGGCGAGGGAAGCTCAGTGGAGCTTTAATACCCAAGGCCTCACCGCTATCACAAGGCGGCGCAGTCACGCATTCAACTCACAGAAACCATCATGAACTTTGGAGTGTGCTTAAAGAGCAACCAATATTTTTCGAACGAGTTTCCTATTAAGCTCGTTACCCTATCGGTCTCGTTCTATTCCAAATTTTAAAGCTTAGGTTCGCGTTCGGTTTTGTTTTCCTAAGGCGGGCAAGAAGGAAACGGTGATGAAATCCGAGTCCTTATCTTGATTTGGCCAGGCCTTGCCCTTTACTAGGAATTTAAAGACAGTCCGGTTCGTCCTCAAACAATTATCACCTTAAGGCAGACAGTAACCCGCTTGCAGGAGATTCGCGGGTGTTTCGATTGGACTTACCTCCCGTACCAGACGGGCGATGAACCGTTGTCGTCGACTCGGGCCACGACTCCTATGCCGTGTGCGAACCCGAGGGGCCGAGACGATATAGTAATCGTCGTCCTTCTCTGCAAACAGTTTGTATTTAATTTTTTTTTTTTTTAATTATATAACCCTTCCGTAGGGTTTTAAAAAAATAATGTCCAAAGTCCAGAATAAAGTCCAAAAAAAAATCCAAATTAAAAAAAAAAATTACAGTTTTCCTCACACACTCTAAAAAAATTAAAAATTAAAAATTAAATCCTAAAATTGTCCTTTTTTCTTCTCTTTTCGCTTTTCGCTTTAAGCTTTTTCCTCTCCAAGTCCTCAGTGCTCCACTTCGAACCTGTAAATCAAAGACAAAAAGACAAAGTAAAAAGGAACAAATAAAAAAAATAAAAAAAAAAATAAAAAATAATAAACCTAAAAATTCTACCTAAGCACAAATCCGCGTCGGCGGCGCCAAAATGATTATAGATTTTTCGTGGTTGTAGTAATGATGATAAGGGGTATCGTTCAAACTCGGACTTGTGAAGGTAATGGATTTTTAGATTTATAAAAAATTATATACACAAAAATATTAACAATGGTGCAAGAGGTACTGGGGTTTAGGATTCCACCGAATTCATTTCTTAAGGTTCAAATAATGATTCTTTTAACAATTATAGCTCAGTAAATATATAAAATATATTGACTCTTATATTTGCCAAGATAAATTCTCCAAATATTAGATGTAAATGTTATGCATGAGGCATCAAATCATCTAAGCTAAGCATGCCGCATCAAATCAAATGACAACTAATTTTTTCAAATCATAATTTCAATTAAAATTAGTGCAAAAGTCATGAGAAGAATTAAATATAATTACCCAAGTGTGAAATAAGGCTTCCTCCATCACCCCAGTGTTGGGGTTTAGCTCATCATGGTGTAATTCATCTCAAAATATATTATTATTGCTCCAAAGTTGATTACAAATGAGTAAACAATGCAACAGAGAAATCGCAACAGCAGTTCCTGTTGCGAAGACGATGTTGGACTGATACAGAGAAACAAATGGTGACGGAAAATAAAGTTCTGTGGCTGAATAAGCTGTTGCAAATCGGTTGAAGAAACTTATGCGAAGATGAAGAAACTGTTGCGCTTCGGATGAAGAAACCGTGGCCGATTCCTTGTTCTTCAGACAGCAGCAGCAGCAGTTTCTCTGTCAATTTTTCTCTCAATTCCTGTGGAGTCTACACTCCTCCTATAGACCCCAAACTCTCGACAGACTCTCTGTAGAACATTAGGAACATATTTATACGTAATTGAACCATTGAATCTCCTCCATTAATCCAAAAAATCTTCCCATTACTCGGTAGTGAATGAAAATATTCCCGATATTTTTTTCTTTAATTCTCTGATTTGTTACGGATTGTTCCATGTTTTATCTCTTCTCACGCGTCATCCTTGAGTTGTAGGAGAAGTTTCCAGCCAATAGAGTTAACCCATGCACGTCTCTTCCATCCACAAATTCTAAAAATAGGATATCTTCCTTATTTGAGAATATCTTCCCTGTTTTGATTCCCACCGATTATCTAACCAAATTGGACCGAATCCAACACCCATACCAGCTCTGTCTAGGCCCTAGGAACAAACCCATTTAATTTGGGCCATTGAATCTCACTGTAACACCTTCGAATCATCAACCCTAGTCACGGCAGTTCAAGACAATTTTTTTCCGCCAAAACTGTTCTTGATGTTTTCATCACCTGGTGATTATCCAGCCAAATCCGATCGAATTAGATGCCATAAATGTGTTTCTTAAGCTATATCACATCTTCCTACCAAGTTTGAGCCATTGAATCGCACCACAACACCTTCATTTTGTCGATTGAAAATCTGCCAGTTGATGAACCTATTTTTCCCGCCAAAAAAAATTAATTTGAATTTGAGAAGAAGGTGTTCTGGTGGTGCCCTTAGTAATTAGGTTGCCCCTTATCCAAAAGCGAGAGTCCAAATAACACTTGTCCTCCGGGTACCAAAATCAACTTTTCGAGCCAAATTTTCCAAAAATGTTTATTTCCTAAAAATACATAAAAACACAATATTAGTACAAAAATAGAGTTCCAACAATACTGACATTGAGGACAAATTAGACACAAAAATGTGTCTATCAGCTTCTTTCGTGTTGCTACAAGGAATTGCCTCTCCCGCTGCGAGTTGGTATCTTTCTTCATGGCAGTTGTTCCAAGCATCATCCGTTGGAGTTGGCCTGTAGTTGAGCACAATGGTGGGGCCTTTTGTCTCGGATCCTTTCTTGGATAATTTGAAGTTTTCCTCTACAACCCTTTGTTGAATATGAGCAATTTGGCGTAGAGTTCGATGAGGATTGGTCATAACGTAACCTGTGGGATGATACAATGGTCCATTGTAACCTGCGGTCTCTGTGAACCTACGAACATCAACTCCATTTTCAATCCTCAAATAAGGGTCAAAGATAACATCTTCAACAGTGAAAGCATCTATTTTCTCCCTCATTTGAATGAGCTTCTCCTCTTTGTTCCTTAGTTGTCTGCCAGTGAACTTGAACTTCTTTCCCGTAGGGCCATAATCATATTCTTCCCACTCAGTAGGAGGTCTCAGGCTCGGAAAGTGGTCATAAACCCATGCCTAAAAAATAAATTAAGTATAAAAAATTGACACATGACTAAAAATATAACAAACAAAGAAAAATGTAACCAAACTTACCATTAGAAGCGCAACATTCCCAGAAATTTCAGTAGCTCCAACCCTAGAGGCCTTTCTTAGGCTGTCAAGTAAATATGCAAGGGTTGCAGTGGCCCACGAATAGTTTTTGATGTTGTCCAAATTCTTCAACAGTTGTAGGTAATGAACATTGACCCTATTTCCCGAGTTATCGGGAAAGAATGCGGTCCCAAGAGAATACAACAAATACGTTGTGGTTGTACGCCTAACTGTTGTTTCATCCATCACCTGACCTTCCCTTTACTTTGCTGTTGTTCCTTCAAACTTGGTCCTCAGATTCTTCAACAATAGCTTTTTGATGATTTTTGGTTTATGTGGTTCAGCAGGGTCATAACCACCAGCCAACTGAAACTCCATCTCAGTTTCATCTTTCTCCCACCCAAGTGTTTCTTGAACAAGGATATAAAGGTCAGTCCAAGACATGTTGTTGTCGAAACCTTCAAACACAGATTGTCCTTCAACTTCAAGGTCAATAATTGGCTTCACATCGTCCGGTGTTATTGTCATTTCTCCAAATGGAAGATGAAACGTATCGGTTTCAAGCCAATATCGTTCCCTGAAGGCAGAGACCACAACACTATCATACTCCGATTGAAGGTGAAGAATTGCCCTAGTCCTGTACTAGCCACTAGATTGCAAATCGAAGCACATTCTTGACTTAATGGCCAATGTTTACCCCTTTAACGCTTGAGAAATTTAATGCATCTTGTGTGGTCTTAAGAAAACAAATATACAAAAATATAAGCATATTATGGTGAACTGAAATAAACAAACAAAATGTATCAAAATAATGAATGTTTTAAGAAAAGTAACAAAATACATACCCTTGTCTGCCAGACTTTTGCGGACCAGGAACCGGTATAACCAAATAAGATTGAAGACTTATCTGGGACCTCGTCCCAAGGTCTTTTATTCTTATTCGGTGGCAACAACAAATCTTTGCCTTTAGGAATATGCATCCCTTTCGGTGCGGGCTCCTTTCTCAGCTTCTTTTCTTTCTTTTGCCTTGGAGGTGCAGCTACAACTACCTCTTTTCCCTTGGTATTTTCTACCTCTTCATCATTTTCTACCTCTTCATCATTTTCTTCATCTTCCTTTTCTTCGTCATTTTCTTCATCGACCTCCTCTTCATCATTTTCTTCATCTTCCTCCTCTTCATCATTTGCTTCCTCTTCCTCCCCTCCATCATCATCGGTTCCTTTAAATTCTTCTTCTTCTTCATCTTCATCATTATTAGTTTCTTCCTCCGCAATTTCATTTTCGTTGCCTTCACGGTTAGTTTCGACTCCGACCTCTTCTTGATCATTATGTTCCACTCCTTCTAGCTCAACTCCAGATTCAGCCACAGGTTGTTCCCTCAATTTAATTTCAAACTTATTCTTCATCTTCTTCTCATTCTTGTGGATACCTCTATTATTAACCCCTAAATGCTTGTCACCGCGAGGGGTGGGCGTATGATCAATCGGGGTTAAGTCATTTCCTCCCTTTTTCTTCCTACACAAGCATTACAATTGATTAATTTAATAAGGGTAAAACAAATAATATAGACAACAAAAAACAAAACAAAATGGTGAGCCTGCATAGTTACGGTTTGTAACTAATGAACAGAGACCAACCGTATCACTCACACGGTTGGTAAATAGTGAATCGAGACCAACCGTATCAACGATACGGTTGGTAACTGATGTATCGAGATCAACCGTAACTAAACTACGGTTGGTATGTTATCTTAGTTTTTAACCGTAAGTTTTCTTTGGCCAAATACTAACATACAAGATGTTCTACGGTTGGTAATGGATGTTGAGTTACAAGTCGTAACTCAAATACGGTTGATAACATTGATGGAATTACAAACCGCAGAAACCAAATGAAAGTTACAGAACAATATATGGTTCGTAACTCAACACACGAGACCAACCGTAAGCTACTTACGGTTGCAAAAAAAAAAAAACGTAACTGAACAATTTCTCATAAATTCAAGAACTTACGGTTGGTATTTCAGTTATTACGAACCGTATCATCAACAAAAACCATAGTTACGGTTGAAATTGGAGTAATCATCAACCGTAACTCACATGCAACACACAAATTTCAGTTTCGATTTCGATTCAAAACCCTAATTTTTATACAAAACTAACTTAAATCAAACAATAGAGTAAACCCTAACTGGGTTTTTCGAAACATACCTCAAATAAGTCATTGTGCTTGATTTTGACGGTTGAGGAGTTTCAAATTGATGTTCTTGACCTAATGGAGGATTTGGTTCATTAGAACGGCTACAATCTTCGTCAACCTTCTTCTTCGGCATCTCTAATATAGTTTCCAATCAACGATTATCAATTTTTCAAATCACCGATTAATCGAAGAGGACGATGAAAAATTAGTTTTAATGGTGGAGAGGAGGAGAAGAGAAGAAGTAAAGTTGAAAAAAAAAATTGTTTTCATTTTCAGATTCCATTGGGTTAATAATGGGGAAGGATAATTCAGTCTTTTCAACCAAAAAAGTAAGGGTAAATTAGTCCATTTGAGGTGAAAAGGGTAATCTAGTCAATTAACAACCCCTATAGGACACCCCCTAACCAATAATAGGGATATTGCTATCACCCTTGCCGCCCCTCCAATGGAACCATCCGCCCCTTCAACAGGATTGTTTGGAATTGAATATTACTACCGGCTCGTCATTGATGGTAACAAGTGGACATGTAAAATGGATAGGATAATAGTGTGAAATAATGTAATCCAATTATTTGGTTTAACAAGGATGTGATCCCATGTGTTGCTTTTTTACAAATAATAACAGATTTAGGGTAACTAGAGAAATGTACAATCCATTCGCAACCAAATCAAAAGCTGAGGTCTTAACTGTCAACAAGTTCATCAAAAATTTAGAATTTCAACGGAGAAAAAGATCATCAAATTTCAATATTCGAGATCGACCACAATTGATAAAGTAAAAGCATTCACCGTTAAAGGGATGCAAGCATAAAATCAGGGTTCAGGACGACTTTGTTACGAAATTGGATCATTGAATTTCTTTTTCTTCTTCTTTTTCTGCTGATCTGCTAGGAAAAGAGTTTCAAACAATTCTAGTCTTTCGTAAGGTTATATCGATCTGGAAGTGAGGGGTTTAGATTCATACACCCAGCTCATCAAGACTTGTGAACTTTCAAGTTAACAAGGTATTTGGATGGTCAACAAAAAGCTAAAACAGTATGAACAAAATAACAATCAGTTAAGAAGTGTTTCTAATTAAGGTCAGTATTGTTTTCATTCTTTGTTAGCAATGAGATATGTTCAAACTCGAAAAGGAACCGTAACAAACAGCATCACCATGAACAATCACATGTTTATTAGCACATAAAAGTAAAAGTTTTTCACCATCAATAGCACACAGGTACAACAAATAATTAAAACCTCTGTTTTGGGCTATGCTTGCGATATACATGATCTGCCTTTCATTTTCAGAGCACCACATAACCACTGGGTGTCATCGGGTAACAGGCCATTCAGATGTTGTACAACAGTATTCCATGAGAATAGTTTTTTCTTCTTCTTTTTTCAAATTGGAAACTAAAACGATAATCGGGTCTTTAATATAAGGATGCAAGTATTTCCAATAAAGATGCAGCAAATTGCATTTGGGTCTCCTCATCGATAGTCAAGAAAAGAGGAACATGTACAAACAAAGATTTAATCCCATATTGCTCAGCAAACTTAAGAGAATGATAGTACACGTAATTGCATACAAACCGACCTGCATCATTGGAGGTTATCACATCGTATCCCATCTTTGCCAATGCTTTCGTAATCTCCTCAGCTGGAAGTGTCGTCTGTGTTATCAACAGGGAATTGTCATACAAAATATTTATGGCTGTTATCTAACAGTTTCCATTAACCAAATATATAAAAATTGCGTAAACTCAAATAATTTTCTGGACAATCTTCGATGCACATGATAGAATATTAAACTAGAGAAATTTTACTTTAGTGTTTCTCAAATGTAGATGAGGTTCAAGAAGTCTAGTTTAATAATTCAAGTCAAATTATCCAAGTGAGAAGTCCAAAAGGGGATATAATTATTTTATTTACAGCCAAGCTTGGTGAAAGGAGCTGATCTCCAGACACTATTTTTTTCTTGAACTGGCATAGAGGAATCCTTAAGTGCTTGGATTGGAAACACTAGTATTCCAAAGGCTAGTGATGAGAAGAAATGCTCCCCCATTCAGTGGTTCCTGTTCTGACTTTGGACGAGTTTCTCAATTTGGAATGTCTCAAAGTTTGCAATTAGGCTCATCACCTCGATTTCGGAGGTTAAAAACAAAGGTGCCTTAATAATTGATGATACCAGTTCAAAAGAAGCTTAATTTTAGTAATTTGTAATACTTGAGAACATGACCCCTAAGTCAACTATCACTTGTGAAGAAGATATCTTTTAACCTTAGCAAGTAGATTATGCAACACTTTTATGATAGACATGCATTCATGTACCTCTCTTGTTCGTGAAAGAGCTCCATCAACAGGAAAGATTGGGAGTTTCTGCGAGTACAACACTCCAACAAACTCAATAAAATCACAAAATGTTATGCAACTTTAGTTAAAAAAATACATCCATATGGAAATCCTCATAACTTACCTGAGGTTTCCATCCAAGCTCATCAGGGCAGCGGAAATTAGCTTCATTGACAGCTTGACGCTCAATGGCAAACCTTGATGCACCACTGTTAACTCCAAAATGAACCTGCGGAACAAGTTTCAAAAAGCACGCAGTGGTTAACTACTACAGTATAACTCCACAGTGGCGACAAGAAAAGGTTACAATATCAATAGTTTAAAGCTGAATACATCTTAAACTCTTGTAGAATTAGATGAATGTACCAGACCTCTCCACTCATACCAAGATTTTTAATTTCGAAAAAGGAAAAATGTTAAACTAAGGTAAAGCCACCTAGCTGATTAGCACCAGAGTCGACAAACAGTAATTGGGTATTGTTCAGATAGATTTTCTAAATATCATATGAATTTTCAATGGCAGTTCAGGAGTGAAATTGCGAGGTGGAAACAGAACTAGTCTTAAACAAGGGTTCTACACACTTTCAAATTAAGTACAATTCAAAATTCACTAATTCATCCCGTAATTTATTTAATTTTCATCATCACATATCACGGAATCAATTACCATCTATCTTTACTTAATCGAGCTCATAGTAATAAGAACTTAGAATTCCCTTACCCAGATAACTTGCCCTGAGTTAGAAGACTCAGAATTCGGCTTAATCAGTGCTGAATTCAGTGTCTCGTAGAGGGGAAGAAGAGCCCCATTCCCTGCAGTCTCAAGAACATTGCAACTCCCAAGAACAAGGCCTTTCGGCATACCCTTCTTGTTCACATACTCTTTTAAGTTGCTCACAATTGTCTCAGTTGGATTTTCTGCAACTCCATGAAACTTCTTAAATCCTGTCATGTGGACTGTTACGCCCGAAGGAGCTTCTGAACCCATTCGCGAACAAAGGTGAAAACTACAAAAGGTCACACAGATTAGTATCTTATTAGCTGCAAAGAAAACATGAGACACTATAAATTTAGAAACTTGGCCAAACACATAATTTCCATTGACTTCTAGGAAAATCCTTCTTAAACCTATACAAATAGAATATACATAGAATTTTTTATGTCCATACAACTGATCAAAAACCTTACCCTAAAGTTTCACTATGGATGCAATCCCCAATAAATCATATACAATCAATACATCTAGGGCAAACGGAAACAACAAAATAAGAAACAAAACCTGCATAATTCGTGTAAATCGAAGAAAATTAACACAAGAATATGAACAGATCAAGAATTTTAAGAAAAATGATCATAACTCAAAAAACCCACATCTCAGATGGACTAAAACACTTAATCAAAACTATATCTATTATCTAATCATACTCAAAATTTAGAAGGGTTTCATGAAAACACTTGCCTAAGTCAGAATAAATCCGCAAATGGATATGTAATAAATTCTTACCTGCAAGTCTAATATATCTTCCCTTCCTTCCCTCTATGCAAGGATCATAAAAATAGCATGTAAGAGAAAGTAACAAAGGGGGAATCGGTTTGATCTCTTGTGTTTAATTCTAGGTACACCACCCAACAAAATTAAAGAACCTTCTTTTGTCTTTTAATATGCTTTGGCAGAGGCACAGAAAATACTAGTACTAAAGTAAAAGGTTTATTATCATGATATGATCTTTAAACAAAGCTAGCCAGAAGATTCTCTTTTTCTTTAGGAGTATTATTGTTGTTATTATTTTACAAGAGTGATGCAACCTTGATTGTTTTAAAAATACATGAAATAGTATTGTTGGGCACAAGTGGATATTTGGGAGAGGGTCGGGGTGCAAGTTCTATGATCACCGATTGCGTATGTTTCAAACTGATTGGGACGTACGACGTATTTTATTAAAACTCCAGATTCCCTTGAAAGAATGAGCACAAATCGTGATATCAAACCTCAACATGATTAATCTTAGAGTATAGTTGAGTGGTATTCCATCAATTCCAGTACGGAGGAAATCAAGGACTCAATCCCGACCGCCGTAAAGGTTTGTAATAGTAATAGATTAGTTGTATAGTGGGTTTAGCGGTGTTGGGTCTGGCAGTGGGGCGAGTCCAACTGGCTGGGTTCAGGCAGGGACCTGAGTCCGGCTTTCGCGTATCAAAGAAAAAAAAAGACTCAACATGTATCGATTTTAATTTCGACAATTAATTTTCGACGATTGATTTTCAAAGTGATAGATGGTGGTGCTACACGTTTCAGATTATGTTCATTTTCTGTAGGATTGTCGAGTTTCATAAAAAGAATGTATCACCAAAATAGTAGCTTCAAACTCATTGTCGTTTAGACGTAAAAAATAATTGAGTCAAATCTTATAAGATAGTGTCCATATAAGATTGTCTATGAATCCTTGTTTGTTTGTTTTTTTTTTTTTAAAGGGTTTAGTTTTGGCACATATTGTCCCTCACACTTTTATTATCACATTATCTTACACGTTGGGTGTCATTTTTGCGAATTAAAACCAAACCGTAACGGATTTGAAGCTAATATTTTGAGGATATGTTCCTCTTATCAAGTTCTACATGCCTACCAAAAATGAGCGTATTCCGAGACGTATAACATCATCATGTACTACTTTGAAAATGAGTCGTTGAAAATCTGTGGATTTCTGGTCGTCGAAATTAAGACCGGTAGATTGTGAGGTTTTATATTTCGGAATGTGCTCATTTTTGGTAGGCATGTAGAACTTGGTAAGAGGTACATAACCTCTAAATATTAGCTTCAAATCCGTTACAGGTTGGTTTTAATTCGCAAAAATGACACCCAACGTGTGAGATAGTGTGATAATAAAAGTGTGAAGGGATCCTTTCTCTTAAGCTAATTCGAACTTCGAAAAACGAAGAAAGTCGAGTTGGCGCTTTCACCCGTCAAGAACATACAAGTTCGGTATCATTATGCACAAAAGTACTAGGTAAGTTTTACTAAAAGCCAAAATCCATTCCAATTTAAGGAGTTTGGATGTAGTCTAGGGACCACTAGTCTAGGGTATAAAAAAATAAAATAAAGTTTTACTAGAAGTTAAAATATATCTTTTAAGGCCAACCTATAGCTTATTTGTAGCGAAATCCAACTACTACATATGGTCTTCCATGTCGCTTAAATGTAGCGATGTCCCTTAGCTACAGTTTAAAGTTAATCAGATCCGATGCGCCTTGTAGATAATCCCAATTACACGGAAACTGAATTTTCGTTTTAAATTTTATTTGTTTGACCTTTTTTTGGTTACACTCCTCCTACACTTGATCCTAACCATCAATCATTCTCAACGGCTTTATTTTCTCCACTGTCGGATCTCAATGAATATTTATTTTCAAAAAATCTTTATGTTTCCTTTATATTAGGGAACTCTAATTCTCAATTCAATCTTGTCCCAATCAATTGAGTTTATTGATTTCTTATCTCCCTTCTACTACTTTGATTTTTTTGTATCCTTCTATTACTCAAGTTCTTATATTTTAGTTTGATTCAAAATGGTTAATAATTTTGTTCAATATGAAGAAATTGATCTTACTGTTGCATACATTTATGTGGGTTGTGATGAAATTGTTGGTGCGCAACAAAAAATCTTGCTTTTTTGGAAATTCATTCATGAAATCTTCATTGATCAGAACGACAATCCTAAAGGAAGTGATCCCAGTGCCTTAAAAACAAAGATGAAAGCAATCAAAAAAGATTTAAGAGAATTTTTGTCAATTCTTAACGATATATATCGGCAAACTAAAACCGGTGCTTCACACGAAGATTTGGTAAGTTTTATAATTTTATTAGGTTTCTCCGGTTGGTGATAATAGTAATTAACTTTTTTTAATATAATATTTCAGACACGAGAGGCTTGGGAGCAATTTCAATATCAAACAGGCTAACTATTCAAGTATGATGCTTGTTATGAAATTTTGAGAAAGAAAGTCCCTGGTTTTGATTATCTGCTCACTGTCGTACAAAATAGTGCCTTGTTTGACAGCCATAATAACTTCATACCAGTCGAAGATGGGATAGAAATACTACCTAGTGGAGAGGCTCGATGGAACTAAAAGTACAGGCGAGGCCCACTTGGACTAAAAAAGACAAACATGAAGCTAGGATAAAGAAGGATATCGAGCAAGGTATATTAAGAAAGGTGATGAGGGGAGTTCTTCGATTAAGATTGAAAAGACGAGGGTACCCAAATACATCACAATCTTTTTGTTTCAACCTATAAGTCCTCTACCGAATGTGATCGTCTATGGACAGAGTCGAGACAATACGACGATTCGGTTCACACTTTGTGTGATTATATATGGATACGATATCGAGACAAGACAACAACAAGATAACTTGTGTGATTAATGATAAGTGCATAATTCATATGATTTTAGTGTTCATTCCATACTTGTTTTAGCTATTATTCTTGCATATTTTCGTATTATTACTCTTGTTTTCTCTTATTTGTCTCTAATAGGTGAATCATCCAAAAAGGAGCTACAAAGTGCTGAAAAGAGCTATGAAGAGAATTATTCCAAGTATCCAAGTGTCTAAGTCCAAGAGAAGTGCAAGAAGTGCGACGAAAAGGAGCAAAACGCTCAAAATCAAGAGAAGGGTCAAAGACCGATCTTAACTCATTAAAAATTAAGGATTTCTCATCAACATCTTGAATATAATTGAAATATGAAAAGAATGCAAAAAGAATGAGGTCATTCCGAGTTCGGATGAAGAAGTTGTGGCCAAAACGAGTTTTTATCGAATACCGAAGACAATAAAGTATGCAAACGGGAACGCGTACTTCAATTCCGAAATTTTCTGCTGGAATTTTAGGTACGCGTACTTAACAAGTAGGAAAACGTGTATAAATACATTGGAAGGCCTAAGGTCACGGTTGGGGTCGTTATTTCATATTTTTGGGTCGGGTTCTTGAACCGAACTAAATACGTGAAGGCCATGCAATGTAAACCTATAAAAGGTATTAGGCTATGTGAAATCATATCACATCAAGGGATCACGAAATTATAATCCTTGGAGAGAATAAATCACACACGGATCGAAAGCTAGGGTTTCAGAGCGGTTCTTCAATCGTAACGATATCTCTAAACTTTTCTCATATGTATAACATGGATGTTTCTACATCCATGAGTAGCTAAACACCTATTGATTGAGGATGAATTCTAAGTTGTAAACAAGATTTGAGTTATTATATTAATCTACTTTTAAATTCTTCATATGATTATCGTTTGTTTATTCTATAATGAATATTTATGATTGATTGAGAGATTTTTAGGTGGCCAATTAAATTGATTTGTTGATTCAATCTATTGCTAGTATTGAGTTAGGAGATAAGTAATCGTCGAATAACCTTTACACAAGTAGATAACACGAGACATTACAGAGGGATTCTGTGGAGCGATTGTGGGTATAAACAACACTAAAAAGTTTACCTTGAGCTAAGAGTCTAACTATTAGGATCAACCTATAAATTTATAAAAGATAAACCATTCGACCAAATTACACCTTGAGTGAGCTACTACTAGGTGGTTAGGCGAATAGAATCTGGTATTGGAGAGCTTCCGTACTCAATGATAAAAGGAATTTAGGGAACAACACTGAGCTAGTTGTTGTTCCATGGTTGGTGATAATCTATGATTAACGACGAGTAGGTAATTATAATAACTCATTGACGGTTTATTAACGAAGAAGTATTCCTCGATCATATCTCTCTTTATTGATTACAATTCAACTTTATTTGATTTGATTATTTATTTTGTTTAAAATCTAAAACAAAACCCTCCTTTGTGACACTTTGACAACTAAAACTCACTGCTCTTCGTGGGAACGATCCTTACTTCCATTATATTACCAGTTAATTGTGTGGAATTTTATTGCACTCACGACATGCATCAAATTTTGGCGCCACTGCCGGGGAACAGTCGGTAGCTTTAGTTGTTTCTTTTAGTTTTATTTTGTTTCAGATTTTCTTTTTAGTTTTTAACTTTGTTTTCTAGATTTTTGTTTTAGGTACTTAATCTCTGGCATCGAAGGATTGGAATTACCAGAGGTGCGGAATTCAAACTCGCAAGGGAACGCTACTACAAGCACGTCCAAAGTTGCAAGAAGAACCTTCTACATCAACAATGGTAGGCGGTACAAAGTTCAAGGGACTTAAGTCAAATCTTCTTCATTGGGTTCCAAAGTTCAAGGGACTACCGGGTGAAGATCCTAATCGACACCTGCAGCAGTTTCAGAATACAGTAAGAAGTATGAAAAAAGCGATGATGATGATGATACAGCTTTCTACAAGCTTTTCTGTTTTCATTAACGGACCAAGAAGAATCATGGTTATATTATCTCCCTTCCGGAAGTATTACCACATGAACCGGAATGAAAAAGCTATTTTTAGAGAAGTATTTTCCTGCTTCTAAAGTTGCGGCTATTCGTAAGGAAATCAGTGGAATTGTGCAGATTAATGGAGAATCTTTGTACGACTATTGGGAGAGGTACATGAGATTGTTGGCGAGTTCTCCACACCATCAGATACCACCACAACTTATTATCACACACTTCTATGAAGGGTTACTACCGCATGAGAGGCTAATAAAACCATCGAGGAGGCTACTAGTTTGATCGAGAGCATGACTGCAAATACACAACAATTTTATACCAGAGATTCATCGGTGGTTAGAAGAGTTAGTGAGATGGGAGATTCATCGCATATTGAGCAACAAATGGGTAATGTGGAAAAGATGGTTCAACGGATAGCTTCTGTAGTTATTCCAACATATGAAGATGATGCTGAGGTGAATGTTATATTTCCTAATCAAAGGCAAAGGTATGATCCATACTCAAATACTTATAATCCTGGTTGGAAAGATCACCAAAATTTTAGTTATGCAAATAAGCAAACTGAAGCTCCTAATCCATATGCGAGACAAGGTGGTTTCCAACAACAATTCCAACCACAACAAAAACCTCCAACTGAAGAATCTAAGACTGACATGCTCATCTCTATGTTTCAACAAAGTCAACAGAAAGCTGATCAGAATCAGTTGAAAACTGTTAACGCTATTAGAGATTTACAAACTCAGATGGGGCAAATGGCGATAGATATGAATCAAATGAAAGCGCAAGCTTCAACAAAGTTGCCATCACAACCTTTTGTGAACCCAAGAGAACGCGTTAATGCAATAACTCTAAGAAGTGGGAGACAGACTGAAGATCCACATCAACAAGAAGAGGTTAGTAACGACATCGAAAAGGAAGTAGAAGAGGAAACCGACCTCAAAGGAAAATCCAACCTCAAATGGCCAACCTAAGGACACGGTTCCCACTTTTACCATACCACCTCCTTTCCCTAGTAATTTTCCCAAGTCGAAGAAATAATCTCAAGATAAGGAGATCATGGAAATTTTCAGCAAGATACACATCAACATTCCATTTATTGAGGCCATCAAAACCGTACCCAGGTATGCCAAGGTTTTGAAGGATTTGTGTGCAAGGAAGGATAGGTTGATTGCTAATGAGATTACTCAAGTGGGAGAAAGTTCTATAACTATGTTACTTAAGAAGATGCCTACGAAGTTTGAAGATCCTTGTGGCTTCACAGTTCCCGTTACCATTGGTAACCGACGATTTGAACGTACTTTGCTTGATTTGGGAGCATCCGTAAGTGTTATGTCAGCCGATGTTTATGATTATTTGAATCTCGGACCTTTGAAAGAGGAAAAGATTACTATTCAATTGGCTAACAAGTCTAATATATATCCTAAGGGAGTCGTGGAGGACGTGTTAGTTCAATTGAATCAATTAATCTTTCCGGTTGATTTCTACATTGTGGATATGCACAATGGAGAAAATTTTCCATCTACTTCATTACTTCTTGGGAGACCGTTCATGAAGACTGCAAAGACGAAGATTGATGTCGATAGTGGTGCACTCAGTATGGAATTTGATAAGGAGATCATACGGTTCAATATCTTTGAAACCATGCGCTATCCCAGTGATGTTCACTCTGCTTTCTCCATTGATGTTATTGTTCGTTATCACAACAAATATTTTATTTGAGCAACGAAGATGAACTTGGAGTTATGCTACGCGGCAGCATTTCTTTGGACATTCACGAACAGCCGAACCTGGACGTTGAATTAGAAAAAAAAATGGTGGAGATTTGTGGTGCTTTAACGACACTACAAGAAGCAAAAACGGGTAATATTTCTTATATTTCTTTACCCATAACTAATGAGGTTCCTTTACCTTATATTGTGCAGGCACCGAAACTAGAATTGAAGCCGCTTCTATACCACCTAAAGTGCGCGTACTTGGGTGATAAAGAAGAACCTCCGGTGATTATTGCAAAGAACCTCACCCCAATACAAAAAGAACGTCTCCTTAGGGTTCTGAAAGAGAACAAAACGGCTATTGGTTGGAAAATTGATGATATCAAAGGCATTAGTCCATCCATGTGCATGCATAGAATCCTAATGGAAGATGATTTTAAGTCTGTACGTGATGCTCAGCGTAGGCTTAACCCCCAAATGATGGAGGTTGTGAAAAAAGAGATCCTCAAATTACTAAGTGTGGGGGTGATTTACCCAATTTCTGACAACGAATGGGTTAGCCCGGTTCAAGTGGTGCCTAAGAAAGCAGGTGTCACTGTTGTTAGAAATAAAGATGATGAACTCGTTCCTACAAGAGTTCAAACAGGATGGAGAGTGTGCATAGACTACAGAAAGCTTAATGTCGCAACCCGAAAGGATAATTTTCCTTTGCCTTTCATTGATCAGATGTTAGAGAGGTTAGTGGGACACTCACATTATTGATTTTTGGACGGTTATTCGGGCTACAATCAGATTGTTATTGCACCGGAGGATCAAGAGAAGACTACTTTCACTTGTCCTTTTAGTACGTTTGCCTATAGACGGATGTTGTTTGGTCTTTGCAATGTGCCTTCCACTTTTCAGAGGTGTATGGTTAGTATATTTTCTGACTACATGGAACGCATCATTGAGGTATTTATGGATGATTTTAGTGTTTATGGCGATTCATTTGATATTTGTTTACAAAATCTTGAACTTGTGCTTAAAAGATGCATGGACACTAACCTTGTTCTAAATGGGGAGAAGTTCCATTTTATGGTAAACCATGACACAGTGCTAGGTCACATTGTGTACTCTCGAGGGCTCGAAGTTGACAAAGAAAAGATAGACTTAATAAGAAACTTACAATATCCCACTTCGGTGAAGGAAATTCGTTCTTTTCCTGGTCATGCAGGTTTTTACAGGCGGTTTATCAAGGATTTCTCCAAAATCTCAATGCCGATGTGCAAATTATTGCAAAAAGAGGCTATTTTTGACTTAAACAAGGAATGCAAGGATGCCTTTGATAAATTGAAAGAATTTTTGACAACTGCACCAATTAAACCGGATTGGAGTTTACCATTTGAATTAATGTGTGATGCAAGTGACTATGCAGTTGGAGCCGTTTTGGGTCAAAGAGTAGACAAGCTGTCTCATGTGATTTATTATGCATCTAGGACCCTAAACGATGCACAAATAAACTACTCTGTCATCATGTGATTTATTATGCATCTAGGAGCCTAAATGATGAACAAATCAACTACTCTGCCACCGAGAATGAATTTTTGGCTATAGTTTTTGCACTTGAAAAATTTAGATCATATTTGGTGGGTTCAAAAGTGGTTGTGTATTCTGATCACACAACACTTAGGTACCTACTAAAGAAGAAAGAAGCTAAGCCAAGACTTATACGGTGGATCCTACTATTGCAAGAATTTGATTATGAAATAAAGGACAAAGGAGGTGTTGAAAATATTGTTTCTGATCACCTTAGTAGACTTGTTGTTTCCTAAGAAAGAACGTCCTTTACAAGATCGTTTTCCAGACAAACAACTTTTCTTAATTGAAGATTCAACACCTTGGTACGCGGATATAGTGAACTACTTGGTTACAAGACAAGTATCTAGTACAATGTCTAATTTTCAAAAGCTTAAGCTTAAGAAAATAGCCAATAAGTATGTGTGGGATGAGCCCTACTTGTGGAAATACAGTTCTGTTCAAATCATCCGCAGGTGCGTACCTAATTCTGAATTTCAATCTATTCTTACTTTTTGTCATACATATGCATGTGGTGGTCACTTTGGTTCTAAACGTACCGCTTTCAAAGTACTTGAAAGTGGATTTTATTGGCCTACCCTATTTGAGGATGCATATATTTTTTGCAAATCTTGTGATAGATGTCAAAGAACTGGCAATCTAGGTGCTCGAAATCAAATGCCACTCAATCTTATTCTCACTGTAGAATTTTTTGATGTGTGAGGCATAGATTTTATGGGTCCTTTTGTCAATTCTTATGAAAAATTTTATATACTTCTTGTTGTGGATTATGTTTCGAAATGGGTGGAAGCTAAAACCACCCCTACTAATGATTCTCAAGTTGTTTGTGAGTTTGTTAAGGAGTATATTTTCTCTAGATATGGTACACCAAGGGTGGTTATCAGTGATGGAGGTTCACATTTTCAGAAATCCTTTCATGCTCTACTCAAGAAGTACAACATAACACACAAGGTTGGTACGCCATATCACCCACAAACTAGTGAGCAAGCTGAAATCTCAAACCGTGAGATTAAATCCATTCTTGAGAAAACCGTGTACACTACACGGAAAGATTGGAGTTATAGGATTAATGATGCATTATGGGCATATAGAACTGCGTACAAAACTCCGATTGGTATGTCTCCATATCGATTGGTTTATGGAAAATCTTGCCATCTTCCGGTTGAAATTGAGCATAAGGCTTATTGGGCGATAAAGATGTGCAACATGGATTATGACAATGCGGGGAAACTAAGGAAATTGCAACTTAACGAGCTAGAGGAGATACGTAATAATGCTTACGAGAGCTCTCGTATTTACAAGGAAAAGACGAAACTTTTCCATGACAAGATGATTTCTCGAAAAAGTTTTGTTGTGGGTCAAAAAGTTCTTTTATTTAATTCTCGTCTTAAACTATTTCCTGGGAAGCTAAGGTCCAGATGGATTGGACCGTTTGTTGTTACTAATGTTTTCTCTTATGGTGCAGTTGAAATTTATAATCTTAGAGATGGGACAACTTCAAAAGTAAACGGCCATAGATTGAAGACATATTATGAAAACGTTGCCTATGTGAACATGGATGAAATTGAGCTTCGTGATTTACTCCCTCTGGAGGAGTAGCATAACTGGAATGCCAAGTCAGGCTGAGGACGTTAAACAAAGCGCTACATGGAAGGCAACCCATAGGTTTTGTATCTCTATCCCTTTTGTTTTTAGTTTTATTAGTTTTGCATGTCGTATATTGCATTCCCATCTTAGATTTGCAAGTCCTATATGTATAATGAAAGTTTTGACGAATTCTCGTCAGAAAATTCTGACTGCGTAGTTGTCACGAAAATAGCTCTCGAGACTTCATTCGAAGTACGATTTGAGTGGTTGACACCAACTTTTAAAGAAGACAGACATACCTTTATTTTCCAAAAAGAAAATCTGAATCCGGAGTCTGTTAAGTTGGATCAATAGGCCTGGACATTTGAGTTTCGGTATTTTTCCAGAACTTTTTCAGATTGCATGTCTGTCAGTCTGGAGACCATAAAAGTCATACCATTTATCTAAAAATTGTGACCTTTTGACACCTTATAGAAAATACATAGGCGAACAACTTTTGTTTAGAATGTTTTTCCTAGTTCCATACGAATTTGTACAGTTTTCGAGTTTTTCAGGGATGTTATGTCAGAAATCAGAATTTTCGGTTTTGAACATTGAGGACAATGTTGAGTTTAAGTGTGGGGGAGAATTTAGTATCATACTACTTGAATATACACATAAACAAAATATGATACTCTTTGATTTCTTACATTCTTGAGACTTCATCTTTTGGAGTTAATTATGAGCTACTTAGGATGACATTGTAAACCTTTTAAGGTTGAAACAGTTCTTACGGCTATAGATTGAGTTCCACTTTATCATTCTACAATCCTTAAATATATACGTTCATAATTGAATGCGAAACCAAGCTATGGTAGTCATTTGAAAGATTCATCCTCGCAATTAATTATTACTGAATCACTTTCTTTTTATTTTTGCAGTTATATGTTTCTCTAAAGTGATTTGGTGGGATCCTTATACTGTCGTGGATGTTGTAGCAAGGTAATCATTGGTTGAACATATAAAAGCCCCATAGAAAATTGTCTTACACTCATAAAGAGTGATCCGGAAAAAAAATGTATATATAAGGCTCCTCTTCATTTATCGACACTTAAGTGATAGGTTCGGAATTGCGGACTAATCATAGTCGATAAAAACAAAAACCTATAATCATTACATAGAAAGTCAAAAAGACTATTGATGAGGTTCTCGACACTTGGATAGCAGTATGTGTGAAACGTTGTCTCTGTCTCCGTCGCCTAAACAAGCGTGGAATGTTAGATCCAAAGCAACTATCACATACTTGCTGAGAAGTAACATGCGCTTAGAGTATCTAATCATGCATTCGAGTTAAATGGGTGCTTCTCTCAACTATTGTGCTATAAATAACAATCCTTTGACGACATTCATACAAGTATTGTGGGTAACATCTTTCACTTTAGTCAACATTTGCACACTTCACTTTTCCAATTTCAATTTTTTTATCTATTAGTGTGATTTCAGTATGCGAGTGTTGTGGCAAACGTTGCAACAAGTACGATGATTATCTTAGTAGAGTTTTGCAATCAGGTTGAATGTCACACGCAAGTAATTACTTATGTGTGATGATTGGAATGTATGTGGGATGTTTGCATCTAAAGAACTTACGCAGGTTAATTATTTGGCATATTACTTTGTGTCTATCCTTAGTGGTTTTTCCAAGGCGAGAAATTGGAGTAGGTTTTGTGGGTATACCTCTTGTAAACCCTCACGGGACTATAACTCGTCCACTAGGGACACCTAGGGGTTTAAAGGCTTGTCATACATGCTAAGTGTAACCGTTTTCTCGACGACATGGAGTTGTTGTATTTAGGATTAGTTTTATTTAGTTTGCTCGAGGACTATAAAAAGATAAGTGTGGGGGAATTTGATAAGTGCATAATTCATATGATATTAGTGTACATTCCATACTTGTTTTAGCTATTATTCTTGCATATTTTCGTATTACTAATCTTGTTTTCTCTTATTTGTCTCTAATAGGAGAATCATCCAAAAAGGATCTACAAAGTGCTGGAAAGAGCTATGAAGAGAAATATTCCAAGTATCCAAGTGCCTAAGTCCAAGACAAGTGCAAGAAGTGCGACAAAAAGGAGCAAAACACTCAAAATCAAGAGAAGGGCCAAAAACCGATCTTAACTCATTAAAATTAAGGAATTCTCAACACCGTCTTAAATATAATTTAAAGAGTAAAAGAATGCAAAAAGAATGAGGTCATTCCGAGTTCGGATGAAGAAGTTGTGGCAAAAACGAGTTTTTATCGAATACCGAAGACAGTAAAGTATGCAAACGGATACGCATACTTTAATTCCGAAAATTTCTGTTGGAATTTGAGGTACGCATAATAGTACGCGTACTTAACAAGTAGGAAAACGTGTATAAATACCTTGGAAGTCCTAAGGTCACGTTTGGGGTCGTTATTTCATATTTTTGGGTCGGGTTCTTGAACCGAACTAAATACGTGAAGGCCAAGCAATGTAAACCTATAAAAAGGTATTAGGTTATGTGAAATCATATCACATCAATGGATCACGAAATTGTAAAGGCTTGGAGAGAATAAATCACACGCGGAACGAAATCTAGGGTTTCAATCGTAACGATATCTCTAAACTTTTCTCATATGTACAACATGGATGTTTCTACATCCATGAGTAGCTAAACGCCTATTGATTGAGGATGAATTCTAAGTTGTAAACTAGATTTGAGTTATTATATTAATCTACTTTGAAGTTTTTCATATGATTATCATTTGTTTATACTATAATGAATATTTATGACTGATTGAGAGATTGTTTAGGTGGCCAACTAAATTGATTTGTTGATTCAATCTATTGCTAGTATTGAGTTAGGAGATAAGTAATCGTTGAATAACCTTTACACAAGTAGAGAACATGAGACCTTACAGAGGGATTTTGTGGAGCGATTGTTGGTATAAACAACACTAAAAAGTGGACCTTGAGCTAAGAGTCTAACTATTAGGATCAACCTATAAATTCAAAAAAAGCATGCGACCAAATTACATCTTGAGTGAGCTACTACTAGGCGGTTAGGCGAATAAAATCTGGTATTGGAGAGCTTCCGTACTCAGTGATTAAAGGAATTTAGGGAACAACACCGAGCTAGTTGTTATTATACGTTAGTGATAATCTATGATTAACGACGAGTATGCAATTATAATAACTCATTGACAGTTTATTAACGAAGAAGGATTCCTCAACCATATCTCTCTTTATTGATTACAATTCAACTTTATTTGATTTGATTATTTATTTTGTTTAAAATCTAAAACAAAACCTCCTTTGTGACACTTTGACAACTAAAACTCACTGCTCTTCATAGGAACGATCCTTACTTCCATTATATTACCAGTTAATTGTGTGGAAATAAGATTATTAATTTTTTGAGCCTACGACAACCATCAATTAACTATGGATACAAGATCGAGACAATACAACAACAAAGTGTGTTACTTGATAATGGGTTCGTTAATAACCAAACTATATAGGATCACTATCAAGTATTACAGAGTTAACGTATATGTGTATTTTACTTTATTCTATTAAACAATTATAATGTGGAAATCAAAGTAAAAGACACAGCAAAATTTTGTTAACGAGGAAACCGCAAATGTAGAAAAACCCCGGGACCTAGTCCAATACTCTCGGAATTAAGACGTTATACAAAATCTAATACCAACTTCGTATAGTTGAGATCAATCAGACTACCCCTAGATACTTAGTTCTCTCAGTATCCCTGCGCCTTCGACTTCTAGAGTCACGCACGCGAATATTAAGTCCTTTGGATCGTATTCCAAACAACAAAGGAACAATCTGTTTGGTAACCACTCTAACCAATCTTGCTACAATATTTAGATGAGTTGTTGACAAAAGGCTCTTCTGTGTAATCTAATAAATTCCTTTGTCTGGTTAGATCAATCTAACTTTAACTACCGAAATAGTCAAATATAGATTCGCACTCAATCAATATAAATCTCAAAGAGAAATATAGATAATGTCGATCTCACGCAACTGATCAATCAGATCTATCAAAGATAAACTGATTCTAGTTGGATCCCAGCCGATCAAGGTTTGTGCACACAATTCACAAGATACAAAAACTAATAAGAAATCTTTTTCGTCTTCAAATCTTCTTTTATCTTTAAAACCTGCACAACACCACTTGAATCTCCTGTGATCAATCACGCACAGAATGGAGTCTGTTAATAATGGATTATCACAAGATGTCTTTAGATCTAACAATAGTTCTAAATATCCCGTCGATACTCTGATCTTGTTTGAGGAAATCTTATTTGAGAAGAGAAGATTCTCAAGCATAAACAAACTAGATGCAATCAAAGTTTCAACAACTGTTAGTCAATCAAATCAATCGAAAACTAATAACACTACAATTATCTAGTTTCCCACCAACGGTACTCGTAGAGCTTTTTGATCCCACAGAAGTCTTTAAACGAGCGGTCGTAAGAGATTTCACCTAATTAGGATACTTTTCTCTCCGAATAGATGGCTCCACCAGAAATAATAAGAAATGAAGTTTGTCTGGCTTTTAGAATAGTTTGCTAGAAATGCAAACTTAGGTATTTATAGACCAAGGATGTTTGGACACCAAGGAATTTCCAAAACCGAAAGTATTCTCAAGATATCCAATGAATAGAAAAATTCGGTTTTTCAATTTCCAATAAATGCTTTTTCAATATTTCCGAAATCTCCAATTAGTAAATGCACATTACTAATTTTTATTCTCTAGAGATATGCATTAATTGCTGGTAATTAAAGCATATAAAACCAAAAACCTCAATTAAAATATTCTTAATTTATTTCGGCACAGGATCACCTTGAGTACCAATTTTTGAATAATAAATGATAATAGTTACTGCTCGAGTTCAAAGTACGTTGACATCTTTTCACTGCAAATCCTTATTTCATATTTACATGGATTTGCATTCTTGGAATCAGTTATACCACACTTCCAAACAAGTTTAGAATTGGTTTGCCTGTATTCCAAGACTACTATGTGATTGATCATCAAATCACAAACATGGGTTCAATCGATTGTACCAATCACTAGAATCGATTATACCTAAATATGGAATTACTTGTGATCGGTCACACCACTCACTAGGATCGGTTACACCAACTACAAGGATCGGTTCCATCTTCACATGGTATTACTTGTGATCGGCTACACCAATTATCAAAACCAGTTATACCAAATCATAAGTATAGGCATTGTGATTAGTCATACCAAGATACATAACCTGAGTTATCGGTTCCACTAACTCACACATATTAGTTATCCAAAGATTTGCAATGAATAGCCGGACCAATAACCCTATTAATTTCCCTTTCGATTCACGAAACAAGTTCATGAATGTACTTCCTTTAAACAAATATAAAACATTGTTTCCTAAGATGAAATCTTCACCATAACCAATTCACATAATCATAACACTATACACAAGATTATGTCGATGTCATATCTACGAAGTTCAAAAGATAAGCGTTATACTTCGTAGTCTAATTTCTTAATACTAAGATCATATTATTATGATCATGTACATCACTAGAGTATTATACAATATGTACAGTATATACAGCTTCATAGTTATGTTTTCAATATAGCACGACTTGAATGACGCGTTAGGAATGAAACAGTTCAAGTTAATATTGAAAAATCGGGGGTCTAACAACCTCACCCAATATTTCTCTTAGAAATCTGTATGGACTAACTCCAATATACTTACAAGAGAATCAACTAGACATTTAGACTCAATCTTATAAAAAGTATATCAAAGAGTTAATATCTCTATCTCTCAATTCAATCTGCAATTAACAAATAGAAATCTGCGAGCCCGATTGACTATAAGAGATATAACTTGAACGGTACCAAAGACCAATGTTCAAGGATCAATCAATTTCAATCAACAACTAAAGGTTAGATTTACCAATTGATCGATTCAACGCACAACCTGTGATATTTCAATTATATAACAAAATATAACGCGGAAAAGAAATAACACAGACACCAGAAGTTTTGTTAACGAGGAAACCGCAAATGCAGAAAAACCCCGGGACCTAGTCCAGATTGAACACACATTGTATTAAGCCGATACACACACTTGCCTACTACAAACTAACTTCGGTCTGGACTGTAGTTGAACCCAAATCAATCTCACACTTATCCAAGGTACAGTTGCGCTCCTTACGTCTCTGATCCCAGCAGGATACTAGGAACTTGGTTCCCTCAAGTGATCTCACCCGCAACTAAGAGTTGCTACGACCCAAAGTCGAAGACTTTAATAAACAAATTTGTCTCACACAGAAAAGTCTATAGGAATAGATAAATTTGTCTCCCACAGAAATACCTACGAGTTTTGTTCCATCTTTTGATAAACCAAGGTGAACAAGAACCAATTGATATACCAGACTTATATTCCCGAAGAACAACCTAGAAATATTAATCACCTCACAATAATCTTAATCAACTAGCGAAACAAGATATTGTAGAATCACAAACGATGAGACGAAGGTGTGTGTGACTGCTTTTCTATCTTGCCTATCGAAGATATAAATCTCAAGCCAATCTTACGATTTTACTCAATCACGATAGAAACGACAAGATCAGATCACGCAACTACAGAGAAAATAGTTGGGTCCGGCTTCACAATCCCAATGAAGTCTTTAAGTCGTTAACCTACAGGGTCTCAAGAGAAACCTAAGGTTAAAGGAGAATCGACTCTAACTTATACAACTAGTATCACACAAGAGGTGTGGGGATTAGGTTTCCCAGTTGCTAGAGTTCTCCTTTATATAGTCTCCAAATCGGGGTTTGCAATCTAAGTTACCTTGGTAACAAAGCATTCAATATTCACCGTTGGATGAAAACCTGATTAGATTCAAGCTAATATCTTTCAATCTTAGATCGAACTTAGCTTGTTATACACACATGAAATGTAACTTCATTTAGGTTTGGGTAACTGTACCCAAACGTGTACACTTAGTTGGTTCAACAGTAGTTAACCAATGGTTATCCATATGAGCACTTTCATATCAACCTTATTCATCTTCACCATAACTAGTTCAAATGACTCAAATGAACTAGTTAGAGAGTTGTTCAATTGCTTATATCTTATAGAAGTATACAAGACCCAATTGAAGCAAAATCGGTTTTGATTCACTCGAATCGATTCATGAACATTATAGCCACGGTTTGCAAAGATTGCATTCTTTAATATATAAATGTTTTAGTTCATGAACAAACCGATTTTAGAAAGTAACCTACCTAAGTATGTGAACAGGTACGCGTACTTAAGTAACCGTATTGAGTTTGTTTTAACTTTCAAACTCCAGCAGAAATTCACGGACGTGAACTTTCCGCTAGTACGCGTAAGGGTACGCATACTCTCCTGGATTTCCAACAACCGCCAGTACGCAGACGGGTACGCATACTTTGGGTTCTGATAGGCGCGTTTATGTGTCTATTTTGTTCTCAATTATGTATATTGTTAGTGCTCGATTTTATGCTTACTATGGTGTTTTATGTGTGTAGGTATTTTTGAGCAATAAACGGTTTTTGGAGAAATCGACTCGAAAAGTTGATAAAGGTGCCCGGAGGACACCTACTATTCGGACTCTCGGTTTGGATAAGGGGTACTTCAATTACTAAGGGGAACCTCACTGCTATTTATACCCCAGATGTATTATTTACACCCCATGGCTATGAGCACCCCTACTCTGGTTAAGGGGAATCCCATCTTCCTTGTTTGAAAATGAAGTTTTGGCGGGAGAATGAGTTACAACTGCGTAACTTTCTGGCAACAATTTGGGTGCGATTCTATTGGACCTTTCACAGATATGGATAGTCATGGGCTTGGTGCAATAGAACAAGGATGGTAACGATTTGCTTACGTAAGAAAAAAGGAAAATATTTTCATTCGAGTGAAACAGGGAGAAGAAACTTTCACGAGATTCTGTTGGTTTTTGATTTTGGATATTACGTGCAGAATATCTTCCCTGATTCGAGTTGAACCTATGTTTGGAAGCTATGACTACTCAATCACGCGTAAAACAGAATCGTATGAAGATTAAAAAAGAAAGAACAGAGCTACTCTTTCTCGCGCGGGTTATTGTTTTCTGTATTTTTGGAAGACTATCTAAAACAGGGAAAAGAGTGTTTCAAGGTTTTGGCATATTTGGGGAGAAACGTGAAATTAAGAGAAGATATTTCCCAAGATTCGATCCTATAAAATCTTCTGTGACCATTGGATGAATCAACAGACGCGTAGAGGAAGATTAAAAAGGGAAATTCCCGTGACTTCCAGAAAAAGAAAAGAGAAGATTTCCTTGAGAATTAGTCGGCCTGTTTGGTATATAAGAATTTGAGGGAAGTCAGAAAAGATCTGTCGAGATTTTGGGGACTTAACAGAGCCGGGAGACGAAGAAAAGAAGAATTGCAGGAAAGTTTCTGCTGCTGCAGAAACTGTTGAACACGAAGAACATTGGATGCTCTAAGTCAGTCGCAGAAAGTGTCGAATATTATGTAGCATAAACTGCTGTTGGGCGGCAGTCTTATTTCTTTTGTTTCTATTGTAACATTCATTCTACAACTCTTATAAACGTTGCAGTTGAGCTGTTTTTACTCTTTTCTCATATTTTCTTCAATAAAAACACCTTTTGCATAATGAGTTACTATTTTGAGTATGTTTTTTTTTCACCATGAAGAGCTAAACCCCATCACTGGGACAATATAGGAATTTGGATTTCATCTATGTGGTAACTTGAATTAATTCTTATTTACTTTTTGCACTGTTTATTAATTGTTTTTTGATTTTTATTGAATGATTGTTATTTCAATTGATGGGTCATGCTTAGCTTAAATGATTTGATGTCCCATGCTTTAGATTTACCGTCATTGCTTTCAAAAATCTATCTTGGCAAATATTAAGAGTTAATAAATTTTATTATTTGAGCCATAAATATCTTAGAATTAATTTCTGAACCACATGAATATGAGAAACAGTGAAATCCTGAGTCTCAGTAACTCTTACTCTTGTTACCTTCTATTCCATATTCTTGCTAGTTTTAGTATTTTCTTCAAATAAGTCTAAAATCAACAACTTCACAAGTCCGAGAATCAAATCCTTTTCTTACCACTGTAAAACATACATCAGTTTTTGGCACCGCCGACGCATACTTGTATTTAGGTTTAGATTTTAGGTTTTGAATTTTTTTTGGTTTTGTATATATTTATTTTATTTTTATTATTTTTTTTAGATTATTTTTTTTGTTCTATTTTACGTCTTTGGTATTTTTGTTTTTGCTGTGCAGGATTGGCTTGAAGCGAAACGTGGAAAGTTGAACTTTCCTTGCAAAAAGGGAGAAACTGAAGATTTATTTTTAGACTTTTATCTTATTTTTAGTAGTTTATTTATTTATTTGTTTGTTTATTTTTAGTATTTTATTAATTGTAAAAAAAAAATTAAAAAAAATACATGTGCGCACACCAATTGCATTTCCCTATGGCACCGATTTTAGGAAAATACGTGATTTAGTACGGTGAACCCTCTGGGAGTTATCATTCGAAACACCACAAGCCTTAGCCACGTACCGTTGACCAGTCTTTGAATGTAGGTATATATTTCTAATGGTAACCCAAGCTTACCTAAATTAGTGAACCCCAGCATTTGCATGTGCACAATTTCTTGCTAAGCACTAGTATTCTTACCTGATTTAGGTGATACTTCTATTTTTGTCGAAATGGTTAAAGAAAATGATGATGAGGTCCCGGTAAAAACCCTTAGGGATCGTTTGAACCCGTCTAAAGTAGTGTGTGAGCCAGGTGTAGTTTTACCAGCTCTACGGTCCAGTTTGATATTAGACCTGAGACTATTGGCATGCTTCGTACCTTTAGGGGGTTAGAGAATGAGAATCCGTATACCCACATAAGAGACTTTGAAATGATATGTGACACGATGAACTATCCGAATGTCTCCAAAGATGTGCTTAGGTTACGTTTGTTTCTGAAAAAGTGGTGTAGGATCCAAATATCGCACAACAGTAAGAGTTTGTGAAATTATAGAGAGAGTTTGCGAGAATGTAGCAGAGCCTGCGAAATTATAATAAGAGCTTGAGAGAATGTAGCACCAGATCCGAAATTAGGGGAAATGTTAGCTGTACATTAGCTGTCATCCACTATGTAAACACCTATATAAAGAGAAAGGCAAGAGAGAGAATGAGGGATAATCAGAAAGAGAGATACACTTTAGGAGAGGATTATTATTATGAGAGGATTTTCTATTGTGTAGTATTATCTCCTTCTTCTTCCCCAAAGAGAGCTCCAAATACTCATTCATGGAGTCTCAATTGTAATCCATGTGTAATTACAAACAACCATAGTGAAGATCCCTAACCCCGTGGATGTAGATCATATTGATCGAACCACGTAAATCTTGTGTCTTATTTTCTATTTTCATTATCTTTATCTTTATTTTCATATCAAATAAGTTTAGATATAGAAATTATAGTCATGATAATACAAGGGGTGTGTTGTAGGATTTCCTGCAACTACATTTTTGGCGCTAGAAACAGGGACGAGTAAAGGATTTATCCTTCCTGTAACTTGTTGATTCAAGAAATTTTCATGAAGATTAGCTACTGTTCATATTTTTCTATATCTACAAAATTTAGGTTCAAAAATGGAAATTTTATGGAAGAAATCACACTTTCAGGGAGTAAACATCATCAACAATTCAAAGACATGAAAAGAATGAGAGAAAAAAAATTAGTTGTTGTGGTGAAATTTAAGGAGAAAATGGAAGTTTCAATGGAAGATTTTCATGTTCAGGAGAAGAAGGCAAATGTGAAAGAAGTTAAGGAAGGACGAAGAAAAGATAAGAGGCAGATGCTGCAATTTCTATCACAAACAGAAATTCACATAGATGGTTTGAGCTGGAGCGAGTAAGCGATAGGTCACGGGTTCGAATTTTGCAGAGACACACATTTTTCATTTTCTTCTCATTTGCATGGGAGAATAAAAGAATAAGAGAAAAACATTGTGCGTTTATTTCGCAAAGAGATTCTTGAACAATTGGTCAAGAGAACAATATGTACGTTCGTGGTCGCAAGTTCGAACTTCCCTGCGAGCATAGTTTTCTTCTTTTTACAGATAGCGAAAAAATGAATAATTTCGCTATATTGTTTCATTAGTTTGCAAACAAGAGGTAGCACAGTTGGTCAAGCTTCGCTAGAGTGAGTTGTAAGACTCGAGTTCGAATCCCTCATCAAGCTTAATTTTTCGCACATTTTTGAAATCCTAAAGCAGAAGAATGGAATAAAATACAACATTGTGTGTTTCTTTCGCAAGCAACAAGTAGCACACATGGTCAGAGAAGGAGTATGCAAACTAGAGGACATGGGTTCGATTATCCCTGTGACCAAATAATTTTTGCTTCGCAAGTATTCATTTCACAGAGTTGATTTTTGATTATTTCGCACAGTCTTTGATTATTTCACAAGAGAGGGTTAGCACAGTTGGTCAGGAGGCATGAATGCAAGCAGGTCACGGGATCAATTCTTGCTTCTCGCATGTTTATTTTTATTATGCGAAGGAAATTTATACATAATTGCCTCTCACACGGTCGAGGGTTCAAATCTCACTTCTCACACTTTTTTTTGCTGCGCGAAATTCATACATTTCAAGGCATTTATTCATTTCTCTGATAACAACAGCGACTCACATGAAAGATAAGTACCACTTCCTTGAACATTTTACTTTATACTAAGAACGAATAAAAATATTTTTAATTTTATTTACAAAAAGCGATTCAGTCGCACGATAACAAAAATTTCAAGATTTCAAAAATTACAAAAATTACTAAGATTTCAAGATTTCAAAAAAATAAATAAAAAAAATCGATTTATATATATTTCAAGAATATTTCTTTTACAGAAAATAAAATATTTTTGATTTGATTTACAAAGATTTCAAAGATTTCAAGATTTCAAAGATTATAAAGATTACTAAGATTTCAAGACTACAAAGATTTCAAAATTACAAAGTTTGCGAGATTTCAAAATTACAGAAAACTGAGAAAATTCAATTTATATATTTCTCTAGAATATTTCTTTTGCAGAGAATAAAAAGATTTTTGATTTGATTTACAAAACGCGATAGAATCGCAGAATTACAAAGATTTCACAACTACAAAGATTTCAGAGTTACCATGTAGTAGAATTTCTCTTGAATATTTATTTTGATTCAAATGATATGATATTATGAGAATGAAAGAATAAATGAAAGAGATGACAGAAATGAAAATATGAATGAGAGAATAAAGAAACGCGAACATTTCGCAGAAACAAAGAGACGCGAACATTTCGCAGAAACACGAATAAAATTTCGCAGATAGAGGCGAACCTTTATGGCGTACACCTTAGTTCGCGAATACAATTTCGCAAGAGGCAAATGTAACACCTAAAGTACGTCATATAAGGGGGTACCTGTTGCATGGCTCAGGGAAAGGTTACACCGCCCCTGGAACCTGAGTCATGGAGATTTGGGGTTAATAAAGCCCATCCGGGAGAGGCACCTTGGATTCTCAGCTTAAGCATATGACTTAGGTTGGGCGACTGAGGTAATAAGGACTCTACCAAGGAGTGCAGAATCTGATCAAGGGCCGAGGTACACGGTTGATTCAAGAGTGCCAGGGGCGTTTGAAGCGTCCTTGCCATTCTTGACAAGTCTTGGCTTATACTGCACTCGGCCCGAACAAAACCTCACTTAGGGTGCAGTCTCGTAACCATAATCCCTATAGGTAAAAGGGATAAGAGGCTGCGAAAACAACTGGTTGTTGTTAAGACCAGATGGGAGGAGCTAACCTTGTATGGTAGAAGTACGCCTCCTTGAAGGGGCAACCAGGGGGGAGATAAGGGCGGCACCCTCCATTAGGGAGCTGATAAGTGTCTTAAGACGCAAATGTCATGAGGATTTTTACTCGCAAGGTATTAAGGCTTGTCATATTTGTGCGACAATCCTGAAGAGGCAATAATACTAGAGAAAAAGATAAGACGATATCAATGGGTTTTTGCATGAAAGTGCAAAGACGTCCTGCGATTTCGTCGCAAGACGACAATGTCATGGGGATTTATTTTCGCAAGAATATTTAGGCCTGTCATATTGTCGCAACAATCCTGAAGAGGCAATAATACAAAAGAAAAAGTTAAGGCAAGATCAATGGGTTTTTGCATGAAAGTGCAAAGACGTCCTGCGATTTTTTCGTAATGACAAGAGGTGGCAAAATAAGACCTTTAACTAGGAAGGCAAAATAAGACCACATAAGAAAATAAGAAAAAGATCTAATGAGCTTGCAAAAATGATTATATGTAAGCAAATAAGCTTGCGAATATGTACATGAAAATGAAACTGAGGCAGTAAAAATGCCGCAGACTTGATATTATGATCATACTGTTATGAGATACTAATAGTGCAGGAAAGAGGAAAGATGAAACACAAGTAAGAACTTGTGAAGAACAATAACTACACGAAGAAGAATGCATACACTAAAGAAAAAGGCAAAGAAATGAAGAATGGAAGCAATTTAAAGCTACATCAATTTTAGAAGGCAAAATGAGCTAAGTAACACAAACCTTAACTATACATTGCAATAGATAAGCATTCTCATCATACAAGCATCATACTCGCATCATAAAAGCATTGCATAAGCATTTCATGGCATAAACATCGCATACACATTTCATAACATAATCATCACATAAACATTATGTTCGCATAAATACTTTACAAAACTGTACGGAATAATATTGCAGAATTTCGCAATAATATCGCAGAATTTAGCAGAATTATTCAAAACTATTCAGAATTTCGCAGAACTATTCAGAATTTCGCAGAACTATTCAGAATTTTGCAGGAGTATTCAGAACTATTAGGAGTATTCAGAATTTCGCAGGGTTATTCATAATTTCGCAGAGTGTGTCCGAATTTTGCAGAATGTGATTATTTCGCAGAATGTGATTATTCCGAACGATATGATTATTTCGCTCAATTATTTCGCACAATTATAAGCAACTTGAAGAGATTATACTATCGCATGAGCACAAACACATGAGACAGAGGCAAGATGAGAATGAAGAAACAATTCGCACATTCAACATTTTCTCAAAGATTCTACCCTCATAGATAAAGAACAGAGGCAACAATGGATTACCAAGAAAACATTTTAGGTTCTTTATCTTCTCGGCAAGAATCACCAAAAATGGAGTAATAATTTCGCATGAATAGAGGCAATACTTATTATTCTCATTCAAGTACGAATACTTCTTATATTTCGAGAATTGAATATTTCTTATACTTCATCAAGGATACTTCATGCTTCTTATACTTCTTCAAGGATACTTCATACTTCGCATACTTCAAAAGATGATACTTCTTATTTACTTCGCAACATTCCGGAACTTCATAAAAGAATAGAGACAAGTACGTACTTTTCAAGTCCAGTATTCTTTCGCTCATTCCTTCATCAACAAAGATCAAAGACTACTCCAACAACATGTATCTATCTCCAACAACTACAACAATGGATTTTTTCCTGAAGATCGCTTTTCAAGCAATATTCAAGAAAAAAGAGGCAAGATGTAGGATCCAAATATCGCACAACAGTAAGAGTTTGCAAAATTATAGAGAGAGTTTGCGAGAATGTAGCAGAGCCTGCGAAATTGTAATAAGAGCTTGAGAGAATGTATCACCAGATCCGAAATTAGGGGAAATGTTAGCTGTACATTAGCTGTCATCCACTATGTAAACACCTATATAAAGAGAAATTCAAGAGAGAGAATGGGGGATAATCAGAAAGAGAGATACACTTTAGGAGAGGATTTTCTATTGTGTAGAATTATCTCCTTCTTCTTCCCCAAAGAGAGCTCCAAATACTCATTAATGGAGTCTCAATTGTAATCCATATGTAATTACAAACAACCATAGTGAAGATCCCTAACCCCGTGGATGTAGATCATATTGATCGAACCACGTAAATCTTGTGTCTTATTTTCTATTTTCATTATCTTTATTTTCATATCAAATAATTTTAGATCTAGAAATTATAGTCATGATAATACAAGGGGTGTGTTGTAGGATTTCCTGCAACTACAAGTGGGGGTACAACAACCACACCAAATATTTCGCTTAGCAATCTGTATGGAAAAACTCCAATATACTTTATAGAGAATCAACTAGACAGTCAGACACAATCTAGATAAAAAGTATATCAAAGAGTTTATATCTCAATCTCTCGATTTGATATATACTCAAGCAAATAGAAATCTGCGAGTCTTTATCAAATACTAGAGAGATAACTTGGATGGTACCAAAGACCAATATCCAAGTGTCAATCAATTTAAATCAACAACCAAAAGGTCGGATATTATAATTGATTGAAAAACACACAACCTGTGATATTTCAATTATATAACAAAATATAATGCGGAAAAAAAATAACACAGACACCAGAATTTTGTTAACGAGGAAACCACAAATGCAGAAAAACTCCGGTACCTAGTCCAGATTGAACATACACTGTATTAATCCGCTACATGATAGACACATTTTTGTGTCTAATTTGTCCTCAATGTCCGTATTGTTGGAACTCTATTTTTGTACTAATATTGTGTTTTTATGTATTTTTAGGAAATAAACATTTTTGGAAAGATCTGCTCGAAAAATTATGCGGGGCATCCCCGGAGGACATTTGTTATTCGGACTCTCATTTTGGTTAAGGGGAACCCAATTACTAAGGGGCACCTCAGTTGGGCATTTTCTATTTACACTCCACAGAAGATTAGGGGCACTTCATCTCTTTAAATTCAAAAAAAAAATTTTGGCGGGAAATGAAGTTCTCAACTGTTAGAGTTTCAATCAACAAAATGAAGGTGTTTTAGGGAGATTCAATTGCTCAAACTTGGTAGGAAGATGTGATATGGCATGAGGAACACATTATGGGCAGTGGGTTCGATCAGAAGTGGCTGGAAAACGCGTGATGATCCTTGAGCCCAAACCAGAGCACGTGCACTGTAACACGAGCAAAAATGGAGTTCTTGTGTGCATGGAAGAGTCCTACTAGCGTTGGAAGAGTGTTCAGGCGTGGAGAAGACATTTGGGAGCGTGCAGGATCAAAGTTAACGCGTGCATGGGATTAAAAATGGAAATTTTCGTTATTATTGGCAGCCGGGAATATTTGGATTAAATGGAAAATATATGCAATCAATGGTCGGATTTTTGGCTCCAATTCACTATAAATACAAGGCAAAACAGTTTGGGAAAGGCTAGCAAGTTTAGGGAGAGTTTGGAAGAGAATAGAAGACGTAAAATCGAAGAACTAGGCGCTGTGAAGAAGAAGTTCCTGCTGCTGCTGGAACTGAAGAACACGAAGAACATTGGACGAGGCAGGAAAGTCGTTAAAAACTGTCGCTCTATTGCGACACTTTTCCACTCCTTTCCGCGACTGAGTCATTGTACCAACAACACTATCTCTGTGTCGTTGATTCTGGACGCCTTCTGTGGGTCGCAGAATCCTGTTTTATACTATTTACTTCTCTTTCTCTTCATTGTAAAACACTTTTGAGCATCAATGAAATATTTTGAGAGGTTTTCCAACATGATGAGCTGCTAAAATACCTGGTGACTGAGGCGACGGAGAATCTATTCACTCATGTTTGATTGGTAAATTCTTTTTATAATTTCTTAATTATTTATTTTATTTAATTCACTTGGATCAATAAAAAAAAGATATAAAAATGGTTTTCTTAATTAGTTGTGAATCAGTTTGATGTTTTATGCTTAAAATTAATTCTTTGATAAATCATGCTTAAGGATTACAATTTAATATTTGGACACCTTATAGATTAATAAGTGATTTAATGGAAAAAGAGCTAGATAATAATTATGAAATATTTTTGTAACCAATCAACTTGAAGTAACAGTGAATCCAGAGCCTTAGTCCATTTTAAATCTTGACATCACTCTTTGAAAATTAATTTGCTTTATTTTTATTAAGTCTAAAATTCATTGCCTTCACAAGTCTTAAAACAACCCTTTTATCACTATCTACAACAACTTTGAAAACACATTAAATTTTTGGCGCCGCCGACGCGGATTTGTGTTTAGGTAGCATTTTTAGATTTTTTTATTATTATTTTCATTTGTTCCTTTTTACGTTTCTTTGGGTGTGTCTTTGATATGCAGGTTTGAAGTTGGATACTAAAGACTTGGAACAAAGCTTAAAGCTAAAAGAAAAGAAAAAAAGAAGACAAATAATTTTTTATTTAGGATTTAGTTTTATTATTTTTTTTTTAATTTTTAATTTTTTTTTAGAATTGTATTAGGAAATTTTTGTAATATTTTTGCACTTTACTTTGGACTTGGACTGTGACGTTGGACATTTTTAAGTTATTTTTACCCTACGGAAGGGTACCTTAAATACAAACTGTGTGCAGGGAAGGACGACGATTACAATATCGTCTCGGCCCCTCGGGTTCGTACATGACATAGGAGTCGTGGCCCGAGTCGACTTCAACGGTTCATCCCCCGTCTGGTACGGGAGGTAAGTCCATCGAAACACTCGCGAATCTCCTGTAAGCGAGTTACTGTATTCCTTAAGGTGATTCATTGATTGAGGACGAATTTGGACTGTTTTTAAATTCCTAGTACAGGGCAAGGCCTGGCCAATACAAGATAAGGGTTCGGATTTCATCACCGTTCCCTTCTTGCCCGCCTTAGGAAAACGAAACCAAACGCGAACCTAAGATTTAAAATTTGGAATAGAACGACACCTATAGGGTAACGAGCTTAGTAGGAAAGTCGTTCGAAAAATATTGGTTACTCTTTTAGCATACTTAGAAGTTCATGATGGTCTCTGTGAGTTGAATGCGTGACTGCGCCGCCTTGTGATAGCGGTGAGGCCTTGGGTATCAAAGCTCCACTGAGCTTCCCTCGCCTCAATTCAACTTACTTTGACTCGGATTGACTCCAGAGGGGTTTGCTTGTAACGAATTCCCTTTCGAAGGATTAGAAGCTGGTCTAGAAACAATCTAAGTGGAGCCATCATGCTTTTTGTTTGCTAGAATTCAGTAGGTTTGCTGTGGTGGAGTCAGCCTTGTTTGTGTTTGCATAGAACTTCCCTTCCCTTTTAGGGCTTTTCTTTTTAGTTTTGTTTTTCTAGTGTATGCCCGAGGTAGAACGGTCTTGGAAAAGAAACACTCTAGGTCGTCTGATTAGTGATAAAACTAGTAGTTCTTTTTGTGAAGGCGGGGAGATCGAAGACTCTTCTTTAGAGAGCCCCGTTTTTGGAAACTTCAGTTTTGAGAATCTGCGTCTTTGTGAAGAAAGTTCTCCTAGTCCTTTGGTAGTGCCAGAAATGGCAACTTTAAAAGCTTTATTGAACCCAACTAGGACCTCTCGTCCGTCTTGTATCAAGTTAGCTGAAACCGAGGCAAATTATGAACTCAAACCTGGGACTTTACAGATGCTCCGAACCTTTTTAGGAAAAGAGAATGAGAACCCCTATTTTCATGTTAGGGAATTTGAGGAAGTATGTAGTACTCTGAAAATTAAAAACCTTAGTGATGATGCACTGAAACTTAGGTTATTCCCCTTTTCCTTAAAAGATAAAGCCAAATCTTGGTTGTATAGTTTGGATTCTGAGTCGATTGAAACCTATGAACAACTTACATCTGCCTTTATACATAAGTTTTTCCCAAGGCACAAAACATCGTCTATTAGGACACAAATTTGTACTTTTGCTCAACAAGAGGGAGAATCTTTATATAGGTATTTAGAAAGGTTCAATGACTTAATTTCTCAATGTCCTCATCATGGTTTAGAGAAGGTTAGGTTAGTTCAGATCCTCTACGAGGGTTTAGACTATTCAACAACGACCATGGTTGAGTCCTTACGCACAGGTGGGTTTGAGAATAAAACTGTTGATGAGGCGATGACATTTTTGAATGAAATCGCCAATAAGACCCAACAATGGGAAAATAATAGGGAACCCCAGAAAACAATTCTTCTAAGTAGAGGAAATGTCAATAGGGTAGAAGGATCCTATGAGTCAGATGCTAAAATAGCATCCATAGCCAAAAGGTTAGAAGCGTTGGAATTAGGTCATTCTAGTGGTACTAGTGGTAGAATAGAGCCTTTTTGGGAAGACCATATTGTTGAAGAGAAAGCCAATGCTCTTTATAACAACACTATATTCGATAACCGTCAGAAGTTTAACCCTTATTCAGAAACCTATAACCCTGGCTGGAGAAACCATCCCAACCTTTCTTGGTCTAAGGGCCAGAATCAAGGTCAGTCTAGTAACTCTCAAGCTCCCCCAGGTTTTGGCTATCCTAAGAATCCTTCAGCCGCGGCACAGTTTCAGAACCCTTCGGATAAGAAGATTATGAGTTTAGAAGAGTCTCTTGCTTTGTTAACTCGTAACACTATGCAGTTTCAGCAATCTGTTGCTCAAGGTATAGAAGAAAATAAGAGAATAGGTCAGGCTAACTCTCAGGCTATTTTCGAGTTGAAAACCCAGGTTAGTCATATAAATGAGTCTTTGAGGGAAAAATGTAAGTTTCCTAGTCAAACTCAACCCAATCCTAAAGCAGAGAAATCGTACAATCATGTGAACTCTATTACAACCCTTAGGAGTGGAAAGAAAGTTGACAATAAGGTTTCCATGCCTGATAGTGAACATGTTGTAGTTCACCCTTATGAGCCAGAAAATGAGGAGACTGATAGAGTCTCCAAAGAGACCAATGAGGGACTTTGTTCCCAGATCCCCGTTCCCCCAGCTGCTAGTTCCGACTAAGAGGGAGTCCAACTTTAATGATATATTGGAGGTTTTTAAGCAGGTTAATATCAACCTTCCATTATTAGATGCAATTAGGCAGATTCCCTCTTATGCCAAGTTCCTTAAGGACTTGTGTACGCGAAAGCGTAAGCTCAGTGTCCAGAAGAAATCCTTCATAGCTAGTCATGTGAGTTCTATTATTCAGAATACCACTACTCCTAAGTATAAAGACCCAGGGTCCCCTACCATTGCTTGTACAATAGGTAAGTACCGTGTTGAGAAAGCGTTGCTTGACTTAGGAGCCAGTATGAACTTACTGCCATACCATGTGTACCTTAAGCTAGGACTTGGTAAGATGAAACCTACACAGATGACACTTCAGTTAGATGATAGGTCCGTTAAAATTCCTCGTGGTGTGATCGAGGATGTTCTCATAGAGGTCGACAAGTTTATATATCCGGTGGATTTTGTTATCCTAGATACCCAACCTATCCCTGACCCAGAGAACCAAATACCAGTGATTTTAGGTCGCCCGTTTTTAGCTACATCCAATGCGATCATTAACTGTCGAAATGTTATTATGAATTTGTCTTTTGGTAATATGACTATTGAGATGAACATTTTTAATATTAGTAAGCTACCCTCTGAGCTAGATGACATGTGCATTGAAGAGGTCAACATGATAGGAACCTTAGTTCCGAAGTCTGTACCAAACACCGAATCGGAAGATCCATTAGAGAGTTGTCTAGCCCGTTTTAGCATGGATTTCGACGATGATAGCAACATTGAACAAGTAAATGCTCTGTTGGATTCTATTCCTATGTTAGATACCAATAGATGGAAATCTAGGTTTGAACCATTACTAGCTACCGAATCTACCTTAAGCCCTTATTTCGAAGAGCCTAAAGATCCTCCTAAGTTGGACCCCAATTATGCATTTGTAGGCCCATCTGAGATTTTTCCTATAACTTCCGATTTGGATAGTGATCATGAGATTAGGCCAGTAACCGTGCTTCAACACAATAAGGAAACTCTAGGGATGACCATAGAGGATATGAAACATATAAGTCCTATAGCTAGTATACCTCAAAAGAATTTAGAGGATGAACCACCTGATTATAACTCAGAGAAAGCAATTGACCTTTTTCAGGAACCGGATAGTCTAGAAATTGGGAATATTGTGACTAGTTTATCTAGAGACACCCAAAACTCTAAGTTTGGGGGTAGTGAACTAGAAGAAACTCTAGAGTATTTTAAATACTCTCCGGATCCGAAAATTCAATCCATAGTTAAAGGTCTTACGTAGAATAGTGATTACCCTAAATTCTGGGGTAGAGATTGTCAATTATCCCTAGTAGAAGTCCCTAACTTGGGACTCAAGCCTAGTGCATCTGAGGTATTGCTTGAGTCTATTCAGACTCCACAACCTGATCCGCCTGATACTCTTCAGGAGGAAATCCATATATTAGAAACCCGTTTTTCGGATGAATCTATTTTTCAAGACACTCTTATGAAGCCCAACTGGAGGCTCTGGATAGATCCGGTTGTCTTGCAAGAAACCTTAGATGAGGATGTGCTCCTTCTGTTCATTTTTATGAACCAGTGCAGTTGTCCCATATTGGTGTTAGCTCTATTTGGTATTATGGACCCACAACTTTTTCGGCTATTGGTATATGACTTTGGAAGGTGAAGATCCTTTTTGAGGTATTTGATGTCTGGCTGAAGACTTTAAACTTAGCACTTCTTGGGAGGTAACCCAATCTCACGCAACACGGTAATATCTTTCCTCAAACCTTTTTGCTTCAAGTGGTAACAATTTCTCCTCGTTCATGCTGTTAATTTTATCATTGGAAACATTGAGGACAATGTTAGATTTAAGTTTGGGGGTATGGGAAAATCTTTTAGTTGCAATAAATAAACTCCAGAGCCTAGAAATTTATGCGTATTCAGGATGGCACTAACTAATCTAAGTGGATGGAAGCATCTTGGTTGTAGGAGTTGAGGAACCAATCTGATTAGATGGAAACATCTATAGAGTCTATTCATAAAAGCACAGAGCTCAAGTGTTAGAAATAACATGATAGTTGCACCATATCTCGTTGAGTTCTTTTCATTTCTTTTTTATTTTATTTTTTCATTTTAAACTATGTTTCTCTAAGTGATTAGGTGGGGCACACGATTCAAGTTGTTACCACTGCTAGGGTGAATTAGAGTGACTGAGTTACTAAAAAAAAGAAAAAAGACCGGACCAGTTAGACCAATCGGAATAAGTATTAATACTTAGATATCAATATGTGTGTGTTCTCCCTGTTTCCGTCGCCTAAGCAAGCGTGGAATGCAGGACCTGTGGGAACTATCGTGTAATCTGCTGACAAGAAGCATGCGCTTGGATCAAAAAGATCTATTCATGCCGTTAAGTTCAAAAAAAAATGGTTATTGTTCTGTGTAGTCAACTGCTGGTTCCCTTGTATTTTCCAGTTTGTTGATCTAGATTTAAGTTATTGACCAATGGTTCCCTTGGATATGCCAGTTGTGTTGATATTAGTCAGACCGGTATCTCAGTCCATTAGGATAGGTTCATTCTGGCAGTGGCCTTCAGACAGATATGTGAAACATCGATCATTTGGTTAACATCAAAACCATCTACATTTTTCTATTTCCATCTCCTTTTTCTATCCATATGATTAGTTTGACTCCGAATATGATGTCCATAGTGCAACTATCTGAGTAGAGCTCTGTCACTTTATATGAATTTTAGTATGCTTGAGTGTAAACTCGTGTACAACAATTGGAATTTCGCATCAGGGTACTTCCTCCTGTAGTCAGTGATTGTAAGCCAACCAAGGAGATTCTTTAGTGCCTTCCAAGGTTCGTTGTAGATATATAGGGTCTGGAGTAAAGGTTTTGTGGGTACACCTCTGGTAAACCCTCCGGAGACAACACTCCGCCACTAGGGCCACCTAGTGGTTTAACGGCTTGTTGCACGTGCTAAGTGTAGTCATTTTACTTTCTAGATTAGATTTTCTCGAGGACTAGCAAATAATAAGTTTGGGGGTATTTGATAGACACATTTTTGTGTCTAATTTGTCCTCAATGTTCGTATTGTTGGAACTCTGTTTTTGTACTAATATTGTGTTTTTATGTATTTTTAGGAAATGAACATTTTTGGAAAGATCTGATCGAAAAAATTATGCGGGGAATCCCCGGAGGATATTTGTTATTCGGACTCTCATTTTGGTTAAGGGGCAACTCAATTACTAAGGGGCACCTCAGTTGGGCATTTGCTATTTACACTCCACAGACGATTAGGGGCACTTCATCTCTTTAAATTAAAAAAAAAAATTGGCGGGAAATGAAGTTCTCAACTGTTAGAGTTTGAATCAACAAAATGAAGGTGTTTTAGGGAGATTCAATCGCTCAAACTTGGTAGGAAGATGTGATATGGCATGAGGAACACATTATGGGCAGTGGGTTCGATCAGAAGTGGCTGGAAAACGCGTGATGATCCTTGAGCCCAAAACAGAGCACGTGCACTGTAACACGAGCAAAAATGGAGTTCTTGTGTGCATGGAAGAGTCCTACTAGCGTTGTAAGAGTGTTCAGGAGTGGAGAAGACATTTGGGAGCGTGCAGGATCAAAGTTAACGCGTGCATGGGATTAAAAATGGAAATTTTCGTTATTATTGGTAGCCGAGAATATTTGGATTAAATGGAGAATATATGCAATCAATGGTCGGATTTTTGGCTCCAATTCACTATAAATACAAGGCAAAACAGTTTGGGAAAGGCTAGCAAGTTTAGGGAGAGTTTGGAAGAGAATAAAGACGTAAAATAGAAGAACTAGGCGCTGTGAAGAAGAAGTTCCTGCTGCTGCTGGAACTGAAGAACACGAAGAACATTGGACGAGGCAGGAAAGTCGTTAAAAACTGTCGCTCTATTGCGACACTTTTCCACTCCTTTCCGCGACTGATTCATTGTACCAACAACACTATCTCTGTGTCGTTGATTCTGGACGCCTTCTGTGGGTCGCAGAATCCTGTTTTATACTATTTACTTCTCTTTCTCTTCATTGTAAAACACTTTTGAGCATCAATGAAATATTTTGAGAGGTTTTCCAACATAATGAGCGGCTAAAATACCTGGTGACTGAGGCGACGGAGGAGCTATTCACTCATGTTTGATTGGTAAATTCTTTTTATAATTTCTTAATTATTTATTTTATTTAATTCACTTGGATCAATAAAAAAAAAGAGATAAAAATGGTTTTCTTAATTAGTTGTGAATCAGTTTGATGTTTTATGCTTAGAATTAATTCTTTGATAAATCATGCTTAAGGATTACAATTTAATATTTGGACACCTTATAGAATAAGTGATTTAATGGAAAAAGAGCTAGATAATAATTATGAAATATTTTTGTAACCAATCAACTTGAAGTAATAGTGAATCCGGAGCCTTAGTCCATTTTAAATCTTGACATCACTCTTTGAAAATTAATTTTCTTTATTTTTATTAAGTCTAAAATTCATTGCCTTCACAAGTCTTAAAACAACCCTTTTATCACTATCTACAACAACTTTGAAAACACATTACTACACACACTATCCTACTCCAAACTAACTTCGGTCTGGACTGTAGTTGAACCCAAATCAATCTCACACTGATCCAAGGTACAGTTATTCTCCTATGCCTCTGATCCCATCAGGATGCTACGTACTTGATTCCCTTAGCTGATCTCACCCACAACTAAGAGTTGCTACAACCCAAAGTCAAAGACTTTAATAAACAAATTTGTATCACACAGAAAAGTCTACGGTGATAGATAAATCCGTCTCCCACGAATATACCTATGAGTTTTGTTCCGTCTTTTGATAAATCAAGGGGAATAGGAACCAATTGATAAACCAGACTTATATTCCCGAAGAACAACCTAGTATTATCAATCACCTCACAATAATCCTAATCGACGCAGCGAAAAAGATATTGCGAAATCACAAACGATGAGACGAAGTGTTTGTGATTACTTTTCTATCTTGCCTATCGGAGATATAAATCTCGAGCCATTTATTACAATCGTACTCGTAACGATAGAAGATGCAAGATCAGATCACACAACTATAAGAAAAGTAGTATCGGTGTGGCTTTACAATCCCAATGAAGTCTTTAAGTCGTTAACCTGGTTTTAGAATAAGAAACCAAAGGTTAAAGGAGAATCGACTCTATCTATGCAACTAGTATCACACGTAAGGTGTGGGGATTAGGTTTCCCAGTTGCTAGAGTTCTCCTTTAGATAGTCTTTCAAATCAGGGTTTGCAATCAATGTTGGCTTGGTAACAAAACATTCAATATTCACCGTCAGATGAAAACCTGATTATATTCAAGCTAATATTTCTCAACCGTTGGATCGAAAACTTAGCTTGTTACACACAAATGAAATGTCCAATTTTGGGTTTACGAACCGTTCCCAAACATTAACATTTGTTGGTTCAACAATAGTTAACCAAATGGTTAGCCATATGATCACTTTCATATCCACCATATTCTTCTTCACCATAACTAGTTCAAATGACTCAAATGAACTAGTTAGAGAGTTGTTCAATTGCTTAGATCTTATGTAACTACACAAGACACAATCGAAGCAAAAACGGTTTGATTCACTCGAATCGGGTCATGAAATTTATATCCACGGTTTGCAAAAGCATTCCTTAGTTTATATAAACATGAGTTCAAGAACAACCGGTTTTAGATATAACCTGCTCAAGTTCGCGTACTGGGTTCGCGGACTTAAGCTCATGGAAGGAGTTCACAAACTCCAACAGAAATTCTCGGGTCGAGAACTTCCGCCAGTTCGCAGACTTGGCTCACGCCACATTCCGTTTCTCTTGATCAACAAAGTTCGCAAACTTTGGTTCAAGGAATAAGGACTTATACATATATGTGTTTCCACAACAATGTTTATACCCTACCAATGGTTATATAATCTAAACTCTCATTTCAATCATTGAAACATTCTCAGAGGACGTCATGTAGTCATTATTCACAGACCATTTTTCGTCAGAGCAATTTTCACAGTGATTGAAACATAACATGACATTCGTCACTAGGTAAAGATGAATTTGGCTAAAGCGAAAGCTTACCAACACATATTTCGAGAAATAGATAGGCTAGTTAAACTCGGCTCGAAATAGAAAATGTGTATAATGAAAGTTTATACATCAGCACGACTTTTGTCTCAAGAGTAGGAGATAAAATAGATAGACTTTTGAGTGACATATAAGTTCAAGTCTCCACATACCTTTTAGTCGATAAAGATCCACCAGTTCCTTGAGTAGTCCTTTGTCTTGTATGATGATTTCCATGGAGTCTTGAGATCAACTACACTTTCTATCCTAGTCCGAGACCTTTAGCTATGTAGGCTAGAAATCAAGACTTATAGTTTTGATCACTAACATTGACAAACATGATTGAGATAAAAACGCATGAGAGTTCGACCGAGCAATGCTCTAACAGTTTCATTTCTCTCTCGATGGGAAAGCCAAAGAGTGGTATCATTTTATTCCTTCTAAAACAATTACCACATGAGATGGTCTTGTAGAGGTATTTGTTAAGAAATTCTACCCACACTATAAGACTGTTGCTGTTCGGCAGTCTATCCAAACCTTTAAGCAGAATTAGGTGAAAAACTTCATGATTATGTAGAAAGGTTTAGTGAATTGTTATATCAGTGCCCACATCATGGCTTTGAAAAAGCCCACATGGCCCAAATTTTATATGATGGCCTTGATAGTGAAACCCGTATGCAGGTAGAAACAATTAGTGGTGGAAAATTTACCCATCAAGACCCAGATGAATGTTTTGACGAGTTCATCGAGTTAGCATAGAAAACTACGCAACGGGCTTCAATGAGAGAACCAGAAATACCTAGAAATCCCATCCATAGGGTAGATAGAGTTTATTATGGGTCAGATTTTCTTAGGCGTCTAGAAGCCTTAGAAATGAATCAAGGTTCACATCATGATTAAATATTTAATGTGGGTTGTAGTAATAGTGGTTATAAAATAGGGTTCTTTTCAGACTTGTGAAAGCAGATTTTTTTAGATTTAATAAAAATTATATACACAAAAATATTAACAATGGTGCAAGAGGTACTGGGGTTTAGGATTTCACCGAATTCATTTCTTAAGGTTCAAATAATGATTCTTTTAACAATTATAGCTCAGTAAATATATAAAATATATTGACTCTTATTTTTGCCAAGATAAATTCTCCAAATATTAGATGTAAATGTTAAGCATGAGGCATCAAATCATCTAAGATAAGCATGCCGCATCAAATCAAATGACAACTAATTTTTTCAAATCATAATTTCAATTAAAATTAGTGCAAAAGTCATGAGAAGAATTAAATATAATTACCCAAGTGTGAAATAAGGCTTCCTCCATCACCCTAGTGTTGGGGTTTAGCTCATCGTAGTAAAAATGCTCTCAAAATATTTCATTGATGCTCAAAAGTGTTTTACAATGAATAGAAAAACAAGAAATTGATGTAAAACAGAACTCTGCGACCCACAGAAGGCGTCCAGAATCAACGACAGATCTGAGGTGCTGTTGTCGTTGAAGAACTACGACCCACAAACGACAGTCGATGTTTCTGTTGATAAACGACTGCTTCTGCGAGTCCGTTCTTCGTGTTTTTCAGGCGTGTTAATGGCAGCAGCAGCAGCAGCAGGTAACTTCTCTGCAACTCCTCCTGCGCCTCTCTGCTCGCCTCCAAACCTCCCCAAACTCTAGACAGACCTTCCCTGTGATAGTAGCAACCTATTTATACACCTAAGCCTCATTGAATCTCTCCATAACTCCTCAAAAATCTTCACAATGAAGAAAAATATTTTTGAGAATAATTTCTTATTTCTTCCTCTGTGTACGTTAATTGTCTTGGAAATCTTCATAAACTGATTGATACGCATCCTAGGAGAATATTCTGGGCTTAACTACACAAACATGCAACATCTTTTACGTGATTTTCTTTCCAAAAATGAAACGATATTCTTTTCTCTGTTTTGATCGGGAATTGATTTTCTGGACAAATTTGATCGATCCCAACCACCATAATATATTCATATACTCATATCACATATATCCATTAAGTCTCAGCTCTTTAATCTCGTTAAAACACCTTCAAATGTCGAATTGAAAATCTGCCAGTAAAGGAAAGAATTTTCCCGCCAATTTCTTTTGTTTGAATTTTTTAAATGTGGTTGCCCCTATCCAGAGTAGGGGTGCCGATAGTAATTTGGGTGGAAATAGTAATTTTTCTGGGATCCTCCGGTACATTTCTGGGACGTTTCCGGTGCATTTCTGGGGTGCCTTTCAGTGCATTTCTCCGGGGTGTAAAACATTACTTATTGAGCAACTCTTTCTACACAAGGGGTATTTCTCCAAAAACACCTAAACAAACATAAAAACACCACAATAAGCAAAAATGGGTACTAACAAAATACACAAAAGAGATGAAAATAGACACATAAATGCGTCTATCACATCATGCTAGATACGAAGAGAAATCCCATGCTCTTTATAACAACTATAGGTTTGAAAACCATCAGAGATTTGATCCATATTCAGATACTTATAACCCTGGTTGGACAAACCACCCGAATTTCTCTTGGTCTGAGGGCCAGAGTCAAGGTCAGTCTAGTATTTCCCAGGCTCTCCCAAGTTTTGGGTAAACTAAGAACCATTTAGGGACAGATCAGTATCAGAACCTATCGGATAAAAAAATCATGAGCTTAGAAGAGTCTCTCACCATATTATCTCATAACACTGCAATGTTTAAGCAATCAGTTGAGAAAGGTTTACATAAAAACTCTCAGTCTATTTCTGAGCTAAAAACCCAGATTAGTCTAATTGATGAGTCTTTGCAAGAGAGAGAAAAAGATAAGTCCCCTAGTCAACCAACACCTAATACCAGAGGAATCCACTCGATAACAACCCTTAGGAGTGGTAAAACGGTAGACAATAAGGTAGCCATGCTAATAGTGGACATATTTGTAGATCCACCTTTTAGTTCAAAGATGAGCCCTAGAAGGAGCCACTAGTGAAGAGACCGATAAAATTTCTAGTGATGCCAATGTGGTTCCCGATAGATCTCATTTTGTGCCCAGAGCCCCATACCCACAGTTGCTAGTTCCAACAAAGAGAGAGTCGACTTTCAACGAAATAATGGAGATATTTAAGCAGGTCAACATTAACATCCCTTTATTAGAAGCAATTAGGAAAATTCCTGCTTATGCCAAGTTCCTTAAGGATCTCTGTACTCGAAAGCGTAAGCTTAATGTCCATAAGAAAGCCTTTTTAGTTGGTCAGGTAAGTTCAATCCTTCTGAACCAAACAACCCCTAAGTACAAAGACCCTGTATGCCCCACCATATATTGTAAGGTTGGTGATCACATGATTGATAAGGCATTACTTGACTTAGGAGTTAGTGTTAACTAAATTCCTTACCATGTTTTCACCCAACTAGGTCTTGGAGAGTTGAAACCGACAAAAATGACACTACAATTAGCTGACAGGTCTGTCAAAGTACCTCGTGGTGTCATAGAGGATGTTCTGATTGAGGTTGATAAGTTCATTTATCCAGTGGATTTTGTTTTTCTAGATACCCAGCCTGTTCAGGACCCTAGTGCTCAAATACCGGTGATTTTAGGTCGCCCATTTTTAGCCACAGCTAATGCTGTCATCAACTATAGGACCGGGATTATGAACATATCCTTTGGTAATATGACCACTGAACTAAATGTATTTAATGTTACTAGACAACCTTCTGATGAATTAGAGGAAGTGAATATCATTAACACTTTAGTTCAGTATCTAGTTCAGGATAATTGGGACGACACTTTATTGGATGATTCTTTGGATGAATTTGATGACATTCTCTTAAGTCATTTAGGTGAACAAACTGTTGAACTAGAAGAAGCTCTCGAGTAATTTAAAGACTCTACGGACCCTGAAATTCAAGCCATAGTGCTAGGTCTTACAGAGAGTAATAATGACCCTAAGTTTGGGGATAATGAACTAGAAGAAGCTCTTGAGTATTTTAAAGACTCTGAGGATCCGGAAATTCAAGCAATAGTTAGAGGTTTGTCTGAGAATAATGACTACCCTAAGTTCGGGGGTAGTGATGTTCAAGTATCCCCATTAAAAATCCCTAACTTGGGAATCGATCCTAGTGTACATGAGGTATTACTTGAGTCACTTCCGACTCCGCAACCTGATCCTCCTGATACTGTCCAGGAGGAAATCCAGCTATTAGATACCTGTTGTTCGAATGAATCTATTTGTCAAGACACCCATATAAATCCCAAGTAGGCGCTTCAGAAAAACTCAGTTGTCTTGAAAGAAATTTTAGATCAGGTTGTGCTATGTCTGTTCATTTTAATGAATCAATGTAGTTGTCTCATAATTGTAGCAGTTTTATTTAGTATTGTTGATCCACAACTGTTTCGACTATTGATATATGATTCGAAAGGTAGCTAGCCATTTTATGGTATTTGACGTCTGGCTGATGACTTTAAACTTAGCACTTCTTGGGAGGTAACCCATGCTCATGAAACACGGTAATATATCTCCTTACCTCTTTTTCTTCAAATGGTAATAGTTTCTCCTTGTTAATGTTTTTAATTTTATCTTTAGAACGTTGAGGACAATGTTAGATTTAAGTTTGGGGGTATGGGAGAAACTTTTTAGTTGCAATAAGTAAACTCCAGAGCCTAAAATTTTATGCTTATTAAGGATGGTACTAACCAATCTAAGTGGATGGAAGCATCTTGGTTGTAGGAGTTGAGGAACCAATCTGATTAGATGGAAATATCTAAAGAGTCTATTCATAAAAGCACGGAGATCAGGTGTTAGAAATAACGTGGTAGTTTCGCCATATCTCGTTGAGTCCCTTTCACCTTCTGTTTTTATTTTATTTTCTTTTTAAAATATGTTTCTAAGTGATTTAGTGGGGCCCACACATCGAATTGTTACCACTGCTAGGGTGAAATAGAGTGATTGAGTTACTAAAAAAAAGTTGTTTATTGTCAATGTTCAGTGAATAAATTGACCGCTTGTTCCCTTGTATATGCCAGACGAGTTGATATAGAATTAGGATTGTCGACCATTGGTTCCCTTGTATATGCCAATTGTGTTGATATTAGTCAGACCAATATCTCAGTCCATTAGGATAGGTTCATCTTGGCAGTGGCCTTCAGACAGATATGGGAAACACCGTTCACCTTAGTTAACATCAAAACCATCTACGTTTTTCTCTATATCCATCTTCTTAATCTATCCATGTGATTGGTTGACTCCGGATATTGATGTCCATAGTGAGACTATCTGAGTAGACCTCTGTCACTTATATATGGATTTTAGTATTCTTGAATGCAAACTCGTGTACAAAAATTGGAATTTCGCATCAGGGTACTTCCTCCTGTAGTCAATGAAAGTATGCCAACCAAGGAGATTCGTTAGCGCCTTCCAAGGTTTTGCGTGGATAATTAGGGTCTGGAGTAAAATTTTTGTGGGTATATCTCTAGTAAAATCTCCCGAGACTATAACTCGGCCACTAGGGCCACCTAGGGGTTTAAAGGCTTGTTGCACATGCTAAGTGCAATCGTGATGCCTGCAACAGTGAGTTAGGATTTTATTTTGTAGATTAGATTTGCTCGAGGACTAGCAAATAATAAGTTTGGGGGTATTTTATAGACGCATTTATGTGTCTATTTTGTTCTCAATTATGTATATTGTTAGTGCTCGATTTTGTGCTTTCCATGGTGTTTTATGTGTGTGCATGTATTTTTGGGAAATAAACGTTTTTTGGAGAAATCGGCTCGAAAAGTTGATAAAGGCGCCCGGAGGACACCTACTATTCGGAATCTCAGTTTGGATAAGGGGTACTTCAATTACTAAGGGGCACCTCACTGCTATTTATACCCCAGATGTATTATTTACACCCTATGTCTATGGGCAACCCTACTCTGGTTAAGGAACATCCCATCTTCCTTGTTTGAAAATGATGTTTTGGCGGGAGAATGAGTTACATCTGCGTAACTTTCTGGAAACAATCAGGGTGTGATTCTGTTGGAGATATGGATCGTCATGGGCTTGGTGCAATAGAACAAGGATGGTAACGATTTGTTTACGTAAGAAAAAAAGGAAAATATTTCCATTCGAGTGAAACAGGGAGAAGAAACTTTCACGAGATTCTGTTGGTTTTTGATTTTGGATATTACGTGCAGAATATCTTCCCTGATTAGAGTTGACCCTATGTTTGGAAGGTATGACTACTCAATCACGCGTAAAACAGAATCGTATGAAGATTAAAAAAGAAAGAACATAGCTACTCTTTCTCGCGCGGGTTATTGTGACTATCTAAAACAAGAAAAAGAGTGTTTCGAGGTTTTGGCATATTTGGGGAGAAACGTGAGATTAAGAGAAGATATTTCCCAAGATTCGAGCCTATGAAATCTTCTGTGACCATTGGATGAATCAACAGACGTGTAGAGGAAGATTAGAAAGGGAAATTCCCGTAACTTCAAGAAAAAGAAAAGAGAAGATTTCCCTGAGAATTAGTCATCCTGTTTGGTATATAAGAAGTTGAGGGAAGTCATAAAAGATCTGTCGTGAGTTTTGGGACTTAACAGAGCCGGGAGACGAAGAAAAGAAGAATTGCAGGAAAGTTTTTGCTGCTGCAGAAACTGTTGAACACGAAGAACATTGGATGCTCTAAGTCAATCGTTGAAAGTGTCGAATATTATTGTAGCATAAACTGATGTTGCTCGGCAGTCTTATTTCTTCTGTTTCTATTGTAGCAGTCATTCTACAACTCTTATAAACGTTGCAGTTGAGCTGTTTTTACTCTTTTCTCATATTTCTTCAATAAAAACACCTTTTGAATAATGAGTTATTATTTTGAGTTTGTTTTCACCATGAAGAGCTAAACCCCATCACTGGGACAATGGAGGAAATTGGATTTCATCTATGTGGTAACTTGAATTAATCCTTATTTACTATTTGCACAGTTTATTAATCGTTTTATGATTTTTATTGAATGATTGTTATTTTAATTGATAGGCCATGCTTAGCTTAAATGATTTGATGTCCCATGCTTTAGGTTTACAGTCATTACTTTCAAAAATCTATCTTGGCAAATATTAAGAGTTAATAAATTTTATTATTTGAGCCATAAATATCCTAGGATTAATTTCTGAACCACATGAATATGAGAAACAGTGAAATCCTGAGTCCCAGTAACTCTTACTCTTGTTACCTTCTATTCCATATTCTTGCTAGTTTTAGTATTTTCTTCAATTAAGTCTAAAATCAACAACTTCACAAGTCCGAGAATCAAACCCTTTTCTTGCCGCTGTAAAAACTACATCAGGTTCCCAGTTTTGGACTTTTACACAAATGTGAAAACACACCATGTGTATATCCAAAGATGGTTACATGTTCTAAACCCTCATTTCAATCATTGAAACTTTCTTAGAGGATGTTATATAGTTGTTATTCACAAACTATTTTTCATCAAAGAGATTTTCAAGTTATTGAAATAATCAACATGAGTTTCGTCACGAGTAAAGATGAACTTGGCCAAAGTGAAAGCTTACCAACACATATTTCGAGAAATAGATAAGCGAGATAAATTCGGACCGAAATAGGAAATGTGTCTAATCGACGTCTATATAGCAATACGACTTTTGTCTCAAGGTAAGAGATAGAATAGATAGACTTTTGAGTGATAGATCAGTTCAAGTCTCCACATACCTCTTTTTCGATCAAGTTCCACAAGTTCCTTTAGTAGTTGTTCGTCTTTGCATGATGAACGTCGTGGAGTCTAGAGCTCAACTACACTTATTATACTAGTTCGAGACTTAGCTATGAGTAGACTAGAAATCAAGACTTATAGTTTTGGCAACTAAACTTGACAAACAAGCTTGAGATAACAACGCTTGCGAGTTCGTCCGAGCAATTCTCTAACAATCTCCCCCTTTGTCAATTTTAGTGACAAAACTATCAATGCATATGGAATACAAAATAAATAAACTTTGTAGCTTCTCATCCAAATGCTTGATCTCCTTGGTTCTTCAACATTACTCGAAATCTTCGTCACTTCCAAGTACTCCAATGATTCCAAATGTATTCAATTCAGCATCATTTTTGTTGAAGATCCGTAGACATAAGAATAAGAAAACAATAGCTCTCAATCATTGTTATACAGTGCCATAGTATTATTACACAGCATCAAAGTTCAATTGTATCACAACTTTGAAAACAATACTATGATCATATGTATCACTCCCCCTTAGTCAATACTTCATCTCACATGAAAACCACTCCCCCTTACATAATGATCCATAAACCATATGTATTTGTAGTGTGAACTACACATTAATTCTCCACCTTTTTGTCAATATAAATTGGCAAAGGTACGAAAATTAGTGGGATCCTAATGAAATTTCCATAGAGAAACTTCATGACCAAAAGAGAACATATCAACTTTGTTTTGATGATTTCACATAGCCGAAACTAGTGTATTCATCAAGGATTTTATAAAGATACAAGATAACCCCTATAATATTCCACAGCCGCACTCCCCACAAAGATTTGGCAATTAAGCACAAGTTCAATTAAGAACTCTCCCCCATAAAATGTCATTCCCGAGAGAACAACAAGAGCGACCTTACTTTCACAAGAAAAGAAGGATTTATTTGGACATTAACAAATCACATGAAACATGAATTTGTATCAAAAAATCTGAATTAAATTAACCACAAGAGAACCTATGATTAATTTAATCGGAAATGCTCACATAAGAGAACTTACGGAGCCGCACAGTATATACATAAAAAATATGGATCAGGGAAAATCAATACTGCGGAATAAACAAAGATTCATTATATTTTTCATCACTATTTGCACAATAACATATAATAGACTTAATCTTTGTAAAAAGAAGCTCATCCTATCTTCCATCAATATTTTCATAATGACATAATAGGCTTAACTTTTGTTTGTCAAAAGTTCAATCAATCTTTTATTAATACTTGCATATCGACATATGAAAGACTTAACTTCTGACTATGTATGGGATTATCATAGTTCACGGACGCAAACACATATATCCCATAACAAGTTGCAATATATAAAACCATAAAGATTAATACTGCAAAACCATCTTCCGAATAAACTTTAGAATTTAAATAAATAAATCTAAAAACATTGCAAGATGAAAATCGTTGGAGATAGCTATGTGTGCTCACAATAATGGCTATTCCAAACCCTAGTTATCCTTCTTAAAAACACAAGAATAAATTCTCATGAGAAGTTTTCTAGACAAAATCAAACAACTCTAAAGTAAAACTTGATAAAGTACGAAAAACTAATCATCATCTTCATCATCGGAGACCATAAGAGTGACTTGAATCTTATCCATGTCATCCTTGATTTCTGGGAACTTGGTAGCAATCACAGGTAATTGTTGTTGCACACACCTTACCTTGGCACTAATCTTACCAACACCTTTAAGAATTTGATGAAGAAGATTCATGGAGGAAGTATTACATGGGCCATCAAGGTTGTCACATCTTTGTCTCTTGCAAGCATTCTCCTTCATACGTTTGAAAGTATATGGACGAACAAGCTTGGGAGTTCCAATGGAGTTGCTAATCGGAGCAATGGAGAACGTGCGACAATTTTCCTTTCCTAGTGATTAAAAATCACTTGTTTATTCCATATATTTCTCCCCTTTTGTCACAAAATAACAAAGGTTCGACCAAATAAATTACAAACCGAAAGCATCTTAAAAATATAATAAACTTGTAAACTACCTATAAGAGTTAAGCACGAAGGTTTCACATACCACTTTAGATAACTAATATTAAAACAAAAACTACAAGTAATTTAATTTCAATATTTTATCAAGGAAACAATTGCCCGAAGAAATTTTCCCTAATAGTTCAACAATTCGACTAAGAATACTCAGTTCCCTAGTTGAACCAATTGTGTATGCACAATTACTTATTTAGGTAAGACCAAAATAAATATCAGGATTAATTTTATTTCTCTCATCATGTTAGAGCACTGCTCGGTCGAACTCGCAAGCGTTGCTATCTCAAGCTTGTTGTCAAGTTTAGTTGCCAGAACTATGAATCTTGATTTCTAGTCTACTTATAGCTAAGTCTCGGATTAGGATAGAAAGTGCAGTTGAGCATTATACTTCACAGCATTCATCGATCAAAGACGAAGAACTATTAAGGGGAGCTTGTGGAACTTCATCAACAAAAGGTATGTGGAGACTTGAATTTATCTATCACTCAAAAGTCTATCTACTCTATCTCCTATTTGAGACAAAAGTCGTATAGCTATATAGACTTCAATTATACACATTTGATATTTCGAGCTGAGTTTAACTCGTTTACATATTTCTCGAAATATGTATTGGTAAGCTTTCGCTTTAACCAAGTTCCTCTTATATTCTTGACGAAAGTCAAAAGATGATCATGTTAAAATTTCCTTGTAACATCTTACATGATTTGTGTGAGACAGTCATTTGATGTAGACTCGGAATATTTCGTATTGATCATTCGATCACTTGAAAATTGCTTCGAAGCTAATGGTTTGTGTGACACAGCTATTGTCGTCTTCTAAGAATGTTTCAATGGTTGAAATGGGAGTTTAGAACAATTAACCATAATAGGATCATGAGAACAGTATGCGTACTTGCATATGTGTTGATCCAAGAACGGAATGTAGTATGCATACCCGTATGCGTACTGGCGAGGTCAGGTAAAGTCCGGGAGCAAGAGTATGCGTACCTGTACACATACTAGCAAAGTCAGTTGAAGTCCGGGTACTATAGTATGCGTACTAGATTCAACTGAAGCTTGGAAGTGTACGAAAGTATGCGTACCTGTTTGCATAATGGCGAACACAGTCCAAGTCCGGCTACTTAGGTATGCATACCCGTTTGCATACTTGAGTAGGTTATGTTATAAAATCGGTTTTTTCATTAACTAATATATTTATATAATAAAGAATGCAATCTTTTGCAAACTATGGATATAATGTTCATGAATTGATTCGAGTGAATCAAAATCGATTTTGCTTCAGTTGTGTCTTATATACTTCTATGAGAATATAAAAAATTGAAAAACTCTAGAACTAGTTTCATTTGAGTCATTTGAACTAGTTATGGTTGAGATGAATAAGGTTGATATGAAAGTGTTCAAATGGCTAACTTCGGTTAACTATTGTTGAGCCAACAAGGTGTACATGCTTAGGTACGGTTACTCGTATCTAAATGAAGTCACTTTTCATTTGTGTGTAACAATCTAAGTTCGATCTAACGGTTGAAAGATATTAGCTTGTGTCTAATCAGGTTTTCATCTAACGGTGAATATTGAATGCTGTGTTACTAAGGTAACATTGATTGCAAACCCTGATTTCAAGACTATATAAGGGATAAATCTAGAAACTGGGAAACCTAATCCCACACCTCCTGGGTGATACTAGTTGCACTAGAGTCGATTATCCTTTAACCTTTGGGATTGTGAAGCCAGACCTAACTATTTTCTGTGTAGTTGCGTGTTCTGATCTTGTTGTTTTCTATCGTGATTGAGTACTATCTTCTTGTGACTACTCGTTTTCCCCTAGTCTACGTAATGTATACAACTCTGAGGATCTGATACTAAGTAGTATTGATACCTCCGTTGAACCGATATTTCCAAGTAATAAATGATATCTAAGATCACAATAACAACGAAGAACACAAGTATAATGTAAAAGCTTCTAAGTTATCATGAGATACAAGAGATTTACGTGGTTCGACATTTGTCTACATCCACGGGGTAATGAGTGCTTGTTTTTGTATTAAGTTGTGGTGGTTACAAAGATCTTAAATGCTTCCCAAAGTAATAGAGAGAACTCAAGTGGAAGTAAATACTTAAGTTCTAAACATTAAAGAGGTATAAGCTTAAGATTAGATCTTCTCTCCTAGATATTGAATTCCCTTAGTTTGTTGGTGAAGCTTGATATTTATAGCCCCTCCTGCTCCAGGTAATATTTGCTGCCTCTGGGTCCATCATCTGCTGATATACCTTTCGTACCAATGGTACCTTCGTCCACCGCGTACTTTATCCAGTTATATTTCGCCACCTCAGCTGGCCCACGTTCCTTCGGGAACTACCCAACCTTAGTACAGGTTGTACCTTCGTTCACCGCCAGCTTCCGCCAATCGGGTTCTGCCACGCTTTCTCTATCCACGTGCCTAGATTCATGCGTGTAGATAAGAGATTGGAGCATTTAATGCTGATTGGATGCGTCATCTACCTCTGTCCCCTCGCCAGCTGACTCTATATAGACTAGGCTTTTTCCTTCCTTATCTTGACCGTTCACGCCTTCTTTCTTGGGATGAGATAAAATAGATCTGCGGAGGTATCCCTTGTTACTCAGGCTTCTCTGTTTAGCGAAGGCTACACATTTAGGTATATATGCGGCCACTAAGATCGTGACACGTGCTCCAAAGAATATTGGTATTCACAGTTTGCCCCTTTTCTTTCATCTTTATCGTTTGGTAGAAGTGGAAGAAAACTTCCGTTACGCCGCCAATTTTGCACGTACCGATTGGGTGGTCCCTACATGTCCTTTCATGCAATAACTTCCCCTTGAATTTCGGGACATCCAATTTTTTGGATTTTCCAGCCGCCTATAAGAGGGGAACAAAGAGAAGGGAATTTTATTAACTCCCTTTCCTTTTTTTTTCGGACTGTCGCTCTCTATCCTTTTATTGAGATACTCTTTTGCTGCTAACAACTCCCCTTTTTTCTTCGATTCTCCGCGTGCTTTGGCTCCACTGTGTCGATCATACAAGTAAGTGATAACCGTATTTGGTCTTGATTTTCTCCATGCTTGCCCCTGTTGTATCGTTGTCGGACTAGGAGATTTATTGATGTTGCTTACTATGCTTGCATGTGAGAATTCCTGTTTTATTTTGCTTGTTTACGTTGTATGGGAACTTGGGTTTTGTTTCATTTTGATTTTTGATGATGGTTTCGGTATGATAGTTCTTCGCCTGCAACTTTGATCATGTGATCAAAGGTTTTTGATTTCCCCCCATGATATGTTTAGACTGTCCCTTTTGGTTGGTTAAGTGAAACCCATGCCCAAAGTTCGTCGGTTTTTTTTGCCCCCAATTCACTTTTGAATGAATTGCAATCTTCTCCTGCCATTATTGATGGATATGTTCTTCCTGCTGGTGTTAGGCATCATGAGGCTTCCAAAGAATTTTACGCGTAAGGGTCCAAAGATATCTTCGTCGACTGATCCTCCTCCGCGAATGGATCATCCTGATGCTACGCCATCTCCTCCTTCTGAGGATTCTGAGGTGCCTGCTGGTACTGACGTGGTTATGGTCGCTGAGGAGGAATTTTTTATCGAGGATCTTCCACCTCCTCCTCCTCACTATGAGATTCAGAGGCTCCAACTGTGTGACAAGGAAAGCTTTGCTCATTTGTCTATTGATGAGATTACCAAGTCTTTTCGCCTTCATAAATTCGAGATTTTCTTCGTAATGGCCCTGATGTTCTCACTGAGTCTCACATTCGGGATTTCCTTTATGATGAGAATAATCTTTTGATTAGAGTTGGCCGATTGGCCGCATGTATGCTTTTTCCTCTATATAGTAGAAAGGATCCTTTCTATTATGACGTCTTGTCCACCAGGGATGATCGGCAAACAAGACTCAGGTCCGAGGAATTTACCAGTATACTGGTAATTACTGTCGTGCCCTTCGCGAAAGCTGGTATCGTAGCAAGGGAAAGACTACTTTGAAGTCTTATGACCCCTTTGCTGAAGGGAGATCTAAGCAGGAGGACTATACCCCTGCCAACTTCAATGCTAAGTATGCTGATGCAATTCAAAAAAGCAACCTTATTCCTTGGAGTGTTGGTCCTCGTCGTATTCATGTTACTGCTAGGCAGATTAGGGAGGGTAATAACCTTTGCTTGCTGGAGGAGATTGATAAGACTGGTTTGACTACCATCTCTTATTATGCTAGGCTGCCTTTCCCAAAGTCTGACCGCATTCGTCTTGATCATGATGATCGTTGGGCTCGTACTCCTCTTCGTGTGGTTGGTCCTTGGGATTATGGTTTCACCACTGTGGACCCCTCAGTCCCTCGTTCAGCTCGTTATTTTCCTGAGAAGTATGATGGGTATCAGCCTTGGATTTTTAATCCTGCCGCTTCTCACGAGGTACCTTTGTTGTTAATATCTTCATCTGCTTAGATATCTTTATCTGCTTTAATATCTTTGTTCTGATGGTCTTCTTTTGCAGTCTACCCCTGCTTCTTCTGCTGGGACTGCTCCAGGCTCTGCTGGTAATTCTGTGGCCACAAGGACTAGGAAGAGAAAGGCTTTGGTTGAAACTCCTGCGGAGGTAAGGATCATTATCATACCTTTGTGCTTGTAAGTTCCTTAGTACCTTCCCCCCGATTCTTAGCTGGCGCATGTGTTTCTTTACAGTCTTCCCAAAGAAAGGGTAAGTTGAAGACCGTGATTGATCTTGATGCTTTGGATGATGATCCCAAGGATGCTGGTGAGGGACCCGGTGACGAAGACATGGAGGATATCGAGGATACTGTCCTTAGTCCTCATTTGGATGATATTGAGGAGGATTTTGCTAAAGATAACCCTAGTCCCGTCCGAGCTGCTTCAGTTGAGGGTGAGAACCTTCTTGTTGGTACTGGTGCTCAGCTAGTAGAGCATGTTAGCGTCCAAGCCCCTGCACCTACGTTATCCTTGAAGATGCCTTCGTTTTCTGCTCCTAGCAAAGCTTTTCCCTCTATTCTTGCTGCTGTTGGAGCTGCTACTGTGGCTTCTAAGAGTCTCCATTCGTCTCATGTTACCTCCCTTCAATCAAGTGGTTCGTTTTCTAAGGTTGTTACCCCCACGGTGAGGGCTGGTATCTCAGATTCTCAGCAGAATAAGAAGGTTGTGATTTCACTAGCCAACTTCTCCTTCAATGTTGTTCCTTCTTCACTAGGGAGTGCTCAGTCTGTTTCTACTGCCCCCACTAGTAAAGATGTTGGACCCCCACCTTCTTCACCAGATTGGACCGGACTGGGTAATCTTCCTTCTGCCGGTGACATGGATTTGGACGGCTCTCAAGCTCCTCTTTCTGTTCCTAGATCTTCCACCATGACATCTCTTTGTCGTGGTGAGTGTTCAGCAGTCTTGCCCCTTGTTCGTGTTCAAACAAACGAGGGAGTTGCCGCTGAATCTAGCCAAGATAGGTTGCCAGAGAGCTTGATCTTGGGTAGTTCCGATGACGCTATTCTTGAGGCCATTCTGCGGGATTCCAAGGGTCCCTTTTCTGTTGGAGTTGATCATCATCATCTTGTAGTTCTTTCGAGATAGCTTCACAGCTGGACGTGTTATCTGCCCAGTATCGTGCTGCCAAAGATTTGTTCTTTGACCCTGATTGTCTCCGCTCCAGTCAGAGCTTTAGTGAGATCCGTAGGGGTAGCATCCAAGAGATGGAGGCTTTCATGGATACTTACGCTAACTTCCTCCCCCGTCTTTCAACGTTCTCAGTAAGTGATTCTTACCTTATCGTTTTTCTTCTTAATCTGATCCTTCGTCCGTCCTTATACTCCTTTGTTTGCAGATTTTCAAGCAGATCGATGTTGGTTATACTTTATTCAAGGTTTATAGGGCTAAATTCACTCATTTGAGTTCCCTGCTGGAATGTGCTCGTCAAGAGTATGCTCTTGCCGTTACTCAGCAGCCTTCGTCGAGTGATGCTACTTCTGCTTCTAAGATATCTTCGTTGGAGGATGATCTGAGGAAAACCCAGAGATCTCTGGAAGATTGTTTATTGGATCTTGAGAGAGCTAATAATGCTGCTAAGGTTGCCGAGGATGTCGCAAATCTGCTGATGTTTTCTTAGCAACGGGCTTCAATGAGAGAACCAGAAATACCTAGAAATCCCATCCATAGGGTAGATAGAGTTTATTATGGGTCAGATTTTCTTAGGCGTCTAGAAGCCTTAGAAATGAATCAAGGTTCACATCATGATTAAATATTTAATGTGGGTTGTAGTAATAGTGGTTATAAAATAGGGTTCTTTTCAGACTTGTGAAAGCAGATTTTTTTAGATTTAATAAAAATTATATACACAAAAATATTAACAATGGTGCAAGAGGTACTGGGGTTTAGGATTTCACCGAATTCATTTCTTAAGGTTCAAATAATGATTCTTTTAACAATTATAGCTCAGTAAATATATAAAATATATTGACTCTTATTTTTGCCAAGATAAATTCTCCAAATATTAGATGTAAATGTTAAGCATGAGGCATCAAATCATCTAAGATAAGCATGCCGCATCAAATCAAATGACAACTAATTTTTTCAAATCATAATTTCAATTAAAATTAGTGCAAAAGTCATGAGAAGAATTAAATATAATTACCCAAGTGTGAAATAAGGCTTCCTCCATCACCCTAGTGTTGGGGTTTAGCTCATCGTAGTAAAAATGCTCTCAAAATATTTCATTGATGCTCAAAAGTGTTTTACAATGAATAGAAAAACAAGAAATTGATGTAAAACAGAACTCTGCGACCCACAGAAGGCGTCCAGAATCAACGACAGATCTGAGGTGCTGTTGTCGTTGAAGAACTACGACCCACAAACGACAGTCGATGTTTCTGTTGATAAACGACTGCTTCTGCGAGTCCGTTCTTCGTGTTTTTCAGGCGTGTTAATGGCAGCAGCAGCAGCAGCAGGTAACTTCTCTGCAACTCCTCCTGCGCCTCTCTGCTCGCCTCCAAACCTCCCCAAACTCTAGACAGACCTTCCCTGTGATAGTAGCAACCTATTTATACACCTAAGCCTCATTGAATCTCTCCATAACTCCTCAAAAATCTTCACAATGAAGAAAAATATTTTTGAGAATAATTTCTTATTTCTTCCTCTGTGTACGTTAATTGTCTTGGAAATCTTCATAAACTGATTGATACGCATCCTAGGAGAATATTCTGGGCTTAACTACACAACATGCAACATCTTTTACGTGATTTTCTTTCCAAAAATGAAACGATATTCTTTTCTCTGTTTTGATCGGGAATTGATTTTCTGGACAAATTTGATCGATCCCAACCACCATAATATATTCATATACTCATATCACATATATCCATTAAGTCTCAGCTCTTTAATCTCGTTAAAACACCTTCAAATGTCGAATTGAAAATCTGCCAGTAAAGGAAAGAATTTTCCCGCCAATTTCTTTTGTTTGAATTTTTTAAATGTGGTTGCCCCTATCCAGAGTAGGGGTGCCGATAGTAATTTGGGTGGAAATAGTAATTTTTCTGGGATCCTCCGGTACATTTCTGGGACGTTTCCGGTGCATTTCTGGGGTGCCTTTCAGTGCATTTCTCCGGGGTGTAAAACATTACTTATTGAGCAACTCTTTCTACACAAGGGGTATTTCTCCAAAAACACCTAAACAAACATAAAAACACCACAATAAGCAAAAATGGGTACTAACAAAATACACAAAAGAGATGAAAATAGACACATAAATGCGTCTATCACATCATGCTAGATACGAAGAGAAATCCCATGCTCTTTATAACAACTATAGGTTTGAAAACCATCAGAGATTTGATCCATATTCAGATACTTATAACCCTGGTTGGACAAACCACCCGAATTTCTCTTGGTCTGAGGGCCAGAGTCAAGGTCAGTCTAGTATTTCCCAGGCTCTCCCAAGTTTTGGGTAAACTAAGAACCATTTAGGGACAGATCAGTATCAGAACCTATCGGATAAAAAAATCATGAGCTTAGAAGAGTCTCTCACCATATTATCTCATAACACTGCAATGTTTAAGCAATCAGTTGAGAAAGGTTTACATAAAAACTCTCAGTCTATTTCTGAGCTAAAAACCCAGATTAGTCTAATTGATGAGTCTTTGCAAGAGAGAGAAAAAGATAAGTCCCCTAGTCAACCAACACCTAATACCAGAGGAATCCACTCGATAACAACCCTTAGGAGTGGTAAAACGGTAGACAATAAGGTAGCCATGCCTAATAGTGGACATACTGTAGATCCACCTTTTAGTTCCAAAGATGAGCCCTAGAAGGAGCCACTAGCTGAAGAGACCGATAAAATTTCTAGTGATGCCAATGTGGTTCCCGATAGATCTCATTTTGTGCCCAGAGCCCCATACCCACAGTTGCTAGTTCCAACAAAGAGAGAGTCGACTTTCAACGAAATAATGGAGATATTTAAGCAGGTCAACATTAACATCCCTTTATTAGAAGCAATTAGGAAAATTCCTGCTTATGCCAAGTTCCTTAAGGATCTCTGTACTCGAAAGCGTAAGCTTAATGTCCATAAGAAAGCCTTTTTAGTTGGTCAGGTAAGTTCAATCCTTCTGAACCAAACAACCCCTAAGTACAAAGACCCTGTATGCCCCACCATATATTGTAAGGTTGGTGATCACATGATTGATAAGGCATTACTTGACTTAGGAGTTAGTGTTAACTAAATTCCTTACCATGTTTTCACCCAACTAGGTCTTGGAGAGTTGAAACCGACAAAAATGACACTACAATTAGCTGACAGGTCTGTCAAAGTACCTCGTGGTGTCATAGAGGATGTTCTGATTGAGGTTGATAAGTTCATTTATCCAGTGGATTTTGTTTTTCTAGATACCCAGCCTGTTCAGGACCCTAGTGCTCAAATACCGGTGATTTTAGGTCGCCCATTTTTAGCCACAGCTAATGCTGTCATCAACTATAGGACCGGGATTATGAACATATCCTTTGGTAATATGACCACTGAACTAAATGTATTTAATGTTACTAGACAACCTTCTGATGAATTAGAGGAAGTGAATATCATTAACACTTTAGTTCAGTATCTAGTTCAGGATAATTGGGACGACACTTTATTGGATGATTCTTTGGATGAATTTGATGACATTCTCTTAAGTCATTTAGGTGAACAAACTGTTGAACTAGAAGAAGCTCTCGAGTAATTTAAAGACTCTACGGACCCTGAAATTCAAGCCATAGTGCTAGGTCTTACAGAGAGTAATAATGACCCTAAGTTTGGGGATAATGAACTAGAAGAAGCTCTTGAGTATTTTAAAGACTCTGAGGATCCGGAAATTCAAGCAATAGTTAGAGGTTTGTCTGAGAATAATGACTACCCTAAGTTCGGGGGTAGTGATGTTCAAGTATCCCCATTAAAAATCCCTAACTTGGGAATCGATCCTAGTGTACATGAGGTATTACTTGAGTCACTTCCGACTCCGCAACCTGATCCTCCTGATACTGTCCAGGAGGAAATCCAGCTATTAGATACCTGTTGTTCGAATGAATCTATTTGTCAAGACACCCATATAAATCCCAAGTAGGCGCTTCAGAAAAACTCAGTTGTCTTGAAAGAAATTTTAGATCAGGTTGTGCTATGTCTGTTCATTTTAATGAATCAATGTAGTTGTCTCATAATTGTAGCAGTTTTATTTAGTATTGTTGATCCACAACTGTTTCGACTATTGATATATGATTCGAAAGGTAGCTAGCCATTTTATGGTATTTGACGTCTGGCTGATGACTTTAAACTTAGCACTTCTTGGGAGGTAACCCATGCTCATGAAACACGGTAATATATCTCCTTACCTCTTTTCTTCAAATGGTAATAGTTTCTCCTTGTTAATGTTTTTAATTTTATCTTTAGAACGTTGAGGACAATGTTAGATTTAAGTTTGGGGGTATGGGAGAAACTTTTTAGTTGCAATAAGTAAACTCCAGAGCCTAAAATTTTATGCTTATTAAGGATGGTACTAACCAATCTAAGTGGATGGAAGCATCTTGGTTGTAGGAGTTGAGAGGAACCAATCTGATTAGATGGAAATATCTAAAGAGTCTATTCATAAAAGCACGGAGATCAGGTGTTAGAAATAACGTGGTAGTTTCGCCATATCTCGTTGAGTCCCTTTCACCTTCTGTTTTTATTTTATTTTCTTTTTAAAATATGTTTCTAAGTGATTTAGTGGGGCCCACACATCGAATTGTTACCACTGCTAGGGTGAAATAGAGTGATTGAGTTACTAAAAAAAAGTTGTTTATTGTCAATGTTCAGTGAATAAATTGACCGCTTGTTCCCTTGTATATGCCAGACGAGTTGATATAGAATTAGGATTGTCGACCATTGGTTCCCTTGTATATGCCAATTGTGTTGATATTAGTCAGACCAATATCTCAGTCCATTAGGATAGGTTCATCTTGGCAGTGGCCTTCAGACAGATATGGGAAACACCGTTCACCTTAGTTAACATCAAAACCATCTACGTTTTTCTCTATATCCATCTTCTTAATCATCCATGTGATTGGTTGACTCCGGATATTGATGTCCATAGTGAGACTATCTGAGTAGACCTCTGTCACTTATATATGGATTTAGTATTCTTGAATGCAAACTCGTGTACAAAAATTGGAATTTCGCATCAGGGTACTTCCTCCTGTAGTCAATGAAAGTATGCCAACCAAGGAGATTCGTTAGCGCCTTCCAAGGTTTTGCGTGGATAATTAGGGTCTGGAGTAAAATTTTTGTGGGTATATCTCTAGTAAAATCTCCCGAGACTATAACTCGGCCACTAGGGCCACCTAGGGGTTTAAAGGCTTGTTGCACATGCTAAGTGCAATCGTGATGCCTGCAACAGTGAGTTAGGATTTTATTTTGTAGATTAGATTTGCTCGAGGACTAGCAATAATAAGTTTGGGGGTATTTATAGACGCATTTATGTGTCTATTTTGTTCTCAATTATGTATATTGTTAGTGCTCGATTTTGTGCTTTCCATGGTGTTTTATGTGTGTGCATGTATTTTTGGGAAATAAACGTTTTTTGGAGAAATCGGCTCGAAAAGTTGATAAAGGCGCCCGGAGGACACCTACTATTCGGAATCTCAGTTTGGATAAGGGGTACTTCAATTACTAAGGGGCACCTCACTGCTATTTATACCCCAGATGTATATTTACACCCTATGTCTATGGGCAACCTACTCTGGTTAAGGAACATCCCATCTTCCTTGTTTGAAAATGATGTTTTGGCGGGAGGAGAATGAGTTACATCTGCGTAACTTTCTGGAAACAATCAGGGTGTGATTCTGTTGGAGATATGGATCGTCATGGGCTTGGTGCAATAACAAGGATGGTAACGATTTGTTTACGTAAGAAAAAAAGGAAAATATTTCCATTCGAGTGAAACAGGGAGAAGAAACTTTCACGAGATTCTGTTGGTTTTGATTTTTTGGATATTACGTGCAGAATATCTTCCCTGATTAGAGTTGACCCTATGTTTGGAAGGTATGACTACTCAATCACGCGTAAAACAGAATCGTATGAAGATTAAAAAAGAAAGAACATAGCTACTCTTTCTCGCGCGGGTTATTGTGACTATCTAAAACAAGAAAAAGAGTGTTTCGAGGTTTTGGCATATTTGGGGAGAAACGTGAGATTAAGAGAAGATATTTCCCAAGATTCGAGCCTATGAAATCTTCTGTGACCATTGGATGAATCAACAGACGTGTAGAGGAAGATTAGAAAGGGAAATTCCCGTAACTTCAAGAAAAAGAAAAGAGAAGATTTCCCTGAGAATTAGTCATCCTGTTTGGTATATAAGAAGTTGAGGGAAGTCATAAAAGATCTGTCGTGAGTTTTGGGACTTAACAGAGCCGGGAGACGAAGAAAAGAAGAATTGCAGGAAAGTTTTTGCTGCTGCAGAAACTGTTGAACACGAAGAACATTGGATGCTCTAAGTCAATCGTTGAAAGTGTCGAATATTATTGTAGCATAAACTGATGTTGCTCGGCAGTCTTATTTCTTCTGTTTCTATTGTAGCAGTCATTCTACAACTCTTATAAACGTTGCAGTTGAGCTGTTTTTACTCTTTTCTCATATTTCTTCAATAAAAACACCTTTTGAATAATGAGTTATTATTTTGAGTTTGTTTTCACCATGAAGAGCTAAACCCCATCACTGGGACAATGGAGGAAATTGGATTTCATCTATGTGGTAACTTGAATTAATCCTTATTTACTATTTGCACAGTTTATTAATCGTTTTATGATTTTTATTGAATGATTGTTATTTTAATTGATAGGCCATGCTTAGCTTAAATGATTTGATGTCCCATGCTTTAGGTTTACAGTCATTACTTTCAAAAATCTATCTTGGCAAATATTAAGAGTTAATAAATTTTATTATTTGAGCCATAAATATCCTAGGATTAATTTCTGAACCACATGAATATGAGAAACAGTGAAATCCTGAGTCCCAGTAACTCTTACTCTTGTTACCTTCTATTCCATATTCTTGCTAGTTTTAGTATTTTCTTCAATTAAGTCTAAAATCAACAACTTCACAAGTCCGAGAATCAAACCCTTTTCTTGCCGCTGTAAAAACTACATCAGGTTCCCAGTTTTGGACTTTTACACAAATGTGAAAACACACCATGTGTATATCCAAAGATGGTTACATGTTCTAAACCCTCATTTCAATCATTGAAACTTTCTTAGAGGATGTTATATAGTTGTTATTCACAAACTATTTTTCATCAAAGAGATTTTCAAGTTATTGAAATAATCAACATGAGTTTCGTCACGAGTAAAGATGAACTTGGCCAAAGTGAAAGCTTACCAACACATATTTCGAGAAATAGATAAGCGAGATAAATTCGGACCGAAATAGGAAATGTGTCTAATCGACGTCTATATAGCAATACGACTTTTGTCTCAAGGTAAGAGATAGAATAGATAGACTTTTGAGTGATAGATCAGTTCAAGTCTCCACATACCTCTTTTTCGATCAAGTTCCACAAGTTCCTTTAGTAGTTGTTCGTCTTTGCATGATGAACGTCGTGGAGTCTAGAGCTCAACTACACTTATTATACTAGTTCGAGACTTAGCTATGAGTAGACTAGAAATCAAGACTTATAGTTTTGGCAACTAAACTTGACAAACAAGCTTGAGATAACAACGCTTGCGAGTTCGTCCGAGCAATTCTCTAACAATCTCCCCCTTTGTCAATTTTAGTGACAAAACTATCAATGCATATGGAATACAAAATAAATAAACTTTGTAGCTTCTCATCCAAATGCTTGATCTCCTTGGTTCTTCAACATTACTCGAAATCTTCGTCACTTCCAAGTACTCCAATGATTCCAAATGTATTCAATTCAGCATCATTTTTGTTGAAGATCCGTAGACATAAGAATAAGAAAACAATAGCTCTCAATCATTGTTATACAGTGCCATAGTATTATTACACAGCATCAAAGTTCAATTGTATCACAACTTTGAAAACAATACTATGATCATATGTATCACTCCCCCTTAGTCAATACTTCATCTCACATGAAAACCACTCCCCCTTACATAATGATCCATAAACCATATGTATTTGTAGTGTGAACTACACATTAATTCTCCACCTTTTTGTCAATATAAATTGGCAAAGGTACGAAAATTAGTGGGATCCTAATGAAATTTCCATAGAGAAACTTCATGACCAAAAGAGAACATATCAACTTTGTTTTGATGATTTCACATAGCCGAAACTAGTGTATTCATCAAGGATTTTATAAAGATACAAGATAACCCCTATAATATTCCACAGCCGCACTCCCCACAAAGATTTGGCAATTAAGCACAAGTTCAATTAAGAACTCTCCCCCATAAAATGTCATTCCCGAGAGAACAACAAGAGCGACCTTACTTTCACAAGAAAAGAAGGATTTATTTGGACATTAACAAATCACATGAAACATGAATTTGTATCAAAAAATCTGAATTAAATTAACCACAAGAGAACCTATGATTAATTTAATCGGAAATGCTCACATAAGAGAACTTACGGAGCCGCACAGTATATACATAAAAAATATGGATCAGGGAAAATCAATACTGCGGAATAAACAAAGATTCATTATATTTTTCATCACTATTTGCACAATAACATATAATAGACTTAATCTTTGTAAAAAGAAGCTCATCCTATCTTCCATCAATATTTTCATAATGACATAATAGGCTTAACTTTTGTTTGTCAAAAGTTCAATCAATCTTTTATTAATACTTGCATATCGACATATGAAAGACTTAACTTCTGACTATGTATGGGATTATCATAGTTCACGGACGCAAACACATATATCCCATAACAAGTTGCAATATATAAAACCATAAAGATTAATACTGCAAAACCATCTTCCGAATAAACTTTAGAATTTAAATAAATAAATCTAAAAACATTGCAAGATGAAAATCGTTGGAGATAGCTATGTGTGCTCACAATAATGGCTATTCCAAACCCTAGTTATCCTTCTTAAAAACACAAGAATAAATTCTCATGAGAAGTTTTCTAGACAAAATCAAAACAGACTCTAAAGTCAAAACTTGATAAAGTACGAAAAACTAATCATCATCTTCATCATCGGAGACCATAAGAGTGACTTGAATCTTATCCATGTCATCCTTGATTTCTGGGAACTTGGTAGCAATCACAGGTAATTGTTGTTGCACACACCTTACCTTGGCACTAATCTTACCAACACCTTTAAGAATTTGATGAAGAAGATTCATGGAGGAAGTATTACATGGGCCATCAAGGTTGTCACATCTTTGTCTCTTGCAAGCATTCTCCTTCATACGTTTGAAAGTATATGGACGAACAAGCTTGGGAGTTCCAATGGAGTTGCTAATCGGAGCAATGGAGAACGTGCGACAATTTTCCTTTCCTAGTGATTAAAAATCACTTGTTTATTCCATATATTTCTCCCCCTTTTGTCACAAAATAACAAAGGTTCGACCAAATAAATTACAAACCGAAAGCATCTTAAAAATATAATAAACTTGTAAACTACCTATAAGAGTTAAGCACGAAGGTTTCACATACCACTTTAGATAACTAATATTAAAACAAAAACTACAAGTAATTTAATTTCAATATTTTATCAAGGAAACAATTGCCCGAAGAAATTTTCCCTAATAGTTCAACAATTCGACTAAGAATACTCAGTTCCCTAGTTGAACCAATTGTGTATGCACAATTACTTATTTAGGTAAGACCAAAATAAATATCAGGATTAATTTTATTTCTCTCATCATGTTAGAGCACTGCTCGGTCGAACTCGCAAGCGTTGCTATCTCAAGCTTGTTGTCAAGTTTAGTTGCCAGAACTATGAATCTTGATTTCTAGTCTACTTATAGCTAAGTCTCGGATTAGGATAGAAAGTGCAGTTGAGCATTATACTTCACAGCATTCATCGATCAAAGACGAAGAACTATTAAGGGGAGCTTGTGGAACTTCATCAACAAAAGGTATGTGGAGACTTGAATTTATCTATCACTCAAAAGTCTATCTACTCTATCTCCTATTTGAGACAAAAGTCGTATAGCTATATAGACTTCAATTATACACATTTGATATTTCGAGCTGAGTTTAACTCGTTTACATATTTCTCGAAATATGTATTGGTAAGCTTTCGCTTTAACCAAGTTCCTCTTATATTCTTGACGAAAGTCAAAAGATGATCATGTTAAAATTTCCTTGTAACATCTTACATGATTTGTGTGAGACAGTCATTTGATGTAGACTCGGAATATTTCGTATTGATCATTCGATCACTTGAAAATTGCTTCGAAGCTAATGGTTTGTGTGACACAGCTATTGTCGTCTTCTAAGAATGTTTCAATGGTTGAAATGGGAGTTTAGAACAATTAACCATAATAGGATCATGAGAACAGTATGCGTACTTGCATATGTGTTGATCCAAGAACGGAATGTAGTATGCATACCCGTATGCGTACTGGCGAGGTCAGGTAAAGTCCGGGAGCAAGAGTATGCGTACCTGTACACATACTAGCAAAGTCAGTTGAAGTCCGGGTACTATAGTATGCGTACTAGATTCAACTGAAGCTTGGAAGTGTACGAAAGTATGCGTACCTGTTTGCATAATGGCGAACACAGTCCAAGTCCGGCTACTTAGGTATGCATACCCGTTTGCATACTTGAGTAGGTTATGTTATAAAATCGGTTTTTTCATTAACTAATATATTTATATTAAAGAATGCAATCTTTTGCAAACTATGGATATAATGTTCATGAATTGATTCGAGTGAATCAAAATCGATTTTGCTTCAGTTGTGTCTTATATACTTCTATGAGAATATAAAAAATTGAAAAACTCTAGAACTAGTTTCATTTGAGTCATTTGAACTAGTTATGGTTGAGATGAATAAGGTTGATATGAAAGTGTTCAAATGGCTAACTTCGGTTAACTATTGTTGAGCCAACAAGGTGTACATGCTTAGGTACGGTTACTCGTATCTAAATGAAGTCACTTTTCATTTGTGTGTAACAATCTAAGTTCGATCTAACGGTTGAAAGATATTAGCTTGAGTCTAATCAGGTTTTCATCTAACGGTGAATATTGAATGCTGTGTTACTAAGGTAACATTGATTGCAAACCCTGATTTCAAGACTATATAAGGGATAAATCTAGAAACTGGGAAACCTAATCCCACACCTCCTGGGTGATACTAGTTGCACTAGAGTCGATTATCCTTTAACCTTTGGGATTGTGAAGCCAGACCTAACTATTTTCTGTGTAGTTGCGTGTTCTGATCTTGTTGTTTTCTATCGTGATTGAGTACTATCTTCTTGTGACTACTCGTTTTCCCCTAGTCTACGTAATGTATACAACTCTGAGGATCTGATACTAAGTAGTATTGATACCTCCGTTGAACCGATATTTCCAAGTAATAAATGATATCTAAGATCACAATAACAACGAAGAACACAAGTATAATGTAAAAGCTTCTAAGTTATCATGAGATACAAGAGATTTACGTGGTTCGACATTTGTCTACATCCACGGGGTAATGAGTGCTTGTTTTTGTATTAAGTTGTGGTGGTTACAAAGATCTTAAATGCTTCCCAAAGTAATAGAGAGAACTCAAGTGGAAGTAAATACTTAAGTTCTAAACATTAAAGAGGTATAAGCTTAAGATTAGATCTTCTCTCCTAGATATTGAATTCCCTTAGTTTGTTGGTGAAGCTTGATATTTATAGCCCCTCCTGCTCCAGGTATATATTTGCTGCCTCTGGGTCCATCATCTGCTGATATACCTTTCGTACCAATGGTACCTTCGTCCACCGCGTACTTTATCCAGTTATATTTCGCCACCTCAGCTGGCCCACGTTCCTTCGGGAACTACCCAACCTTAGTACAGGTTGTACCTTCGTTCACCGCCAGCTTCCGCCAATCGGGTTCTGCCACGCTTTCTCTATCCACGTGCCTAGATTCATGCGTGTAGATAAGAGATTGGAGCATTTAATGCTGATTGGATGCGTCATCTACCTCTGTCCCCTCGCCAGCTGACTCTATATAGACTAGGCTTTTTCCTTCCTTATCTTGACCGTTCACGCCTTCTTTCTTGGGATGAGATAAAATAGATCTGCGGAGGTATCCCTTGTTACTCAGGCTTCTCTGTTTAGCGAAGGCTACACATTTAGGTATATATGCGGCCACTAAGATCGTGACACGTGCTCCAAAGAATATTGGTATTCACAGTTTGCCCCTTTTCTTTCATCTTTTATCGTTTGGTAGAAGTGGAAGAAAACTTCCGTTACGCCGCCAATTTTGCACGTACCGATTGGGTGGTCCCTACATGTCCTTTCATGCAATAACTTCCCCTTGAATTTCGGGACATCCAATTTTTTTGGATTTTCCAGCCGCCTATAAGAGGGGAACAAAGAGAAGGGAATTTTATTAACTCCCTTTCCTTTTCTTTTTCGGACTGTCGCTCTCTATCCTTTTTATTGAGATACTCTTTTGCTGCTAACAACTCCCCTTTTTTCTTCGATTCTCCGCGTGCTTTGGCTCCACTGTGTCGATCATACAAGTAAGTGATAACCGTATTTGGTCTTGATTTTCTCCATGCTTGCCCCTGTTGTATCGTTGTCGGACTAGGAGATTTATTGATGTTGCTTACTATGCTTGCATGTGAGAATTCCTGTTTTATTTTGCTTGTTTACGTTGTATGGGAACTTGGGTTTTGTTTCATTTTGATTTTTGATGATGGTTTCGGTATGATAGTTCTTCGCCTGCAACTTTGATCATGTGATCAAAGGTTTTTGATTTCCCCCCATGATATGTTTAGACTGTCCCTTTTGGTTGGTTAAGTGAAACCCATGCCCAAAGTTCGTCGGTTTTTTTTGCCCCCAATTCACTTTTGAATGAATTGCAATCTTCTCCTGCCATTATTGATGGATATGTTCTTCCTGCTGGTGTTAGGCATCATGAGGCTTCCAAAGAATTTTACGCGTAAGGGTCCAAAGATATCTTCGTCGACTGATCCTCCTCCGCGAATGGATCATCCTGATGCTACGCCATCTCCTCCTTCTGAGGATTCTGAGGTGCCTGCTGGTACTGACGTGGTTATGGTCGCTGAGGAGGAATTTTTTATCGAGGATCTTCCACCTCCTCCTCCTCACTATGAGATTCAGAGGCTCCAACTGTGTGACAAGGAAAGCTTTGCTCATTTGTCTATTGATGAGATTACCAAGTCTTTTCGCCTTCATAAATTCGAGATTTTCTTCGTAATGGCCCTGATGTTCTCACTGAGTCTCACATTCGGGATTTCCTTTATGATGAGAATAATCTTTTGATTAGAGTTGGCCGATTGGCCGCATGTATGCTTTTTCCTCTATATAGTAGAAAGGATCCTTTCTATTATGACGTCTTGTCCACCAGGGATGATCGGCAAACAAGACTCAGGTCCGAGGAATTTACCAGTATACTGGTAATTACTGTCGTGCCCTTCGCGAAAGCTGGTATCGTAGCAAGGGAAAGACTACTTTGAAGTCTTATGACCCCTTTGCTGAAGGGAGATCTAAGCAGGAGGACTATACCCCTGCCAACTTCAATGCTAAGTATGCTGATGCAATTCAAAAAAGCAACCTTATTCCTTGGAGTGTTGGTCCTCGTCGTATTCATGTTACTGCTAGGCAGATTAGGGAGGGTAATAACCTTTGCTTGCTGGAGGAGATTGATAAGACTGGTTTGACTACCATCTCTTATTATGCTAGGCTGCCTTTCCCAAAGTCTGACCGCATTCGTCTTGATCATGATGATCGTTGGGCTCGTACTCCTCTTCGTGTGGTTGGTCCTTGGGATTATGGTTTCACCACTGTGGACCCCTCAGTCCCTCGTTCAGCTCGTTATTTTCCTGAGAAGTATGATGGGTATCAGCCTTGGATTTTTAATCCTGCCGCTTCTCACGAGGTACCTTTGTGTTAATATCTTCATCTGCTTAGATATCTTTATCTGCTTTAATCTTTGTTCTGATGGTCTTCTTTTGCAGTCTACCCCTGCTTCTTCTGCTGGGACTGCTCCAGGCTCTGCTGGTAATTCTGTGGCCACAAGGACTAGGAAGAGAAAGGCTTTGGTTGAAACTCCTGCGGAGGTAAGGATCATTATCATACCTTTGTGCTTGTAAGTTCCTTAGTACCTTCCCCCGATTCTTAGCTGGCGCATGTGTTTCTTTACAGTCTTCCCAAGAAGGGTAAGTTGAAGACCGTGATTGATCTTGATGCTTTGGATGATGATCCCAAGGATGCTGGTGAGGGACCCGGTGACGAAGACATGGAGGATATCGAGGATACTGTCCTTAGTCCTCATTTGGATGATATTGAGGAGGATTTTGCTAAAGATAACCCTAGTCCCGTCCGAGCTGCTTCAGTTGAGGGTGAGAACCTTCTTGTTGGTACTGGTGCTCAGCTAGTAGAGCATGTTAGCGTCAAGCCCCTGCACCTACGTTATCCTTGAAGATGCCTTCGTTTTCTGCTCCTAGCAAAGCTTTTCCCTCTATTCTTGCTGCTGTTGGAGCTGCTGTTGGCTTCTAAGAGTCTCCATTCGTCTCATGTTACCTCCCTTCAATCAAGTGGTTCGTTTTCTAAGGTTGTTACCCCCACGGTGAGGGCTGGTATCTCAGATTCTCAGCAGAATAAGAAGGTTGTGATTTCACTAGCCAACTTCTCCTTCAATGTTGTTCCTTCTTCACTAGGGAGTGCTCAGTCTGTTTCTACTGCCCCCACTAGTAAAGATGTTGGACCCCCACCTTCTCACCAGATTGGACCGGACTGGGTAATCTTCCTTCTGCCGGTGACATGGATTTGGACGGCTCTCAAGCTCCTCTTTCTGTTCCTAGATCTTCCACCATGACATCTCTTTGTCGTGGTGAGGTTCAGCAGTCTTGCCCCTTGTTCGTGTTCAAACAAACGAGGGAGTTGCCGCTGAATCTAGCCAAGATAGGTTGCCAGAGAGCTTGATCTTGGGTAGTTCCGATGACGCTATTCTTGAGGCCATCTGCGGGATTCCAAGGGTCCCTTTTCTGTTGGAGTTGATCATCATCATCTTGTAGTTCTTTCGAGATAGCTTCACAGCTGGACGTGTTATCTGCCCAGTATCGTGCTGCCAAAGATTTGTTCTTTGACCCTGATTGTCTCCGCTCCAGTCAGAGCTTTAGTGAGATCCGTAGGGGTAGCATCCAAGAGATGGAGGCTTTCATGGATACTTACGCTAACTTCCTCCCCCGTCTTTCAACGTTCTCAGTAAGTGATTCTTACCTTATCGTTTTTCTTCTTAATCTGATCCTTCGTCCGTCCTTATACTCCTTTGTTTGCAGATTTTCAAGCAGATCGATGTTGGTTATACTTTATTCAAGGTTTATAGGGCTAAATTCACTCATTTGAGTTCCCTGCTGGAATGTGCTCGTCAAGAGTATGCTCTTGCCGTTACTCAGCAGCCTTCGTCGAGTGATGCTACTTCTGCTTCTAAGATATCTTCGTTGGAGGATGATCTGAGGAAAACCCAGAGATCTCTGGAAGATTGTTTATTGGATCTTGAGAGAGCTAATAATGCTGCTAAGGTTGCCGAGGATGTCGCAAATCTGCTGATGTTTTCTTAGCTACCGATTCTTCTAAAGCCATAGGTTTGTTCTTCTTATCCTTAGTTTTTTTCTTTACTTTCTGGTTGCATAGTCCTAAGACAACCTTCGTATGCCAACCGACAACTCTAGTGAACCTCTGATGTTTGGTATTATCAAAAGAAGTCTGATAGGCTAATGAACGTAACTGTTCATTATGAGGCCCATCTTTCCCTTGAGTCCGCTCATAATGCAGACTTAGTGAAGCAGATGGCTTCGCTTCGTGAGTAGTGTGACGAAGCCCTTTGCTGGAAGGAGAGTCTCATTTTAAAGCAAAAGGAGGATATTGCCTTAGTCGAGAAGCGTCTCTCTGCCCAAGAAATTATTATCAAGAAATATCATACCGATTTTGAAGCTGCTTGTGCTTCTTTAGCTAAGGTTAAAGCAGGGCGTAATGTTTTAACTTCTGAGGTCTGTACTCTTAAGAACAAACTTATTGATGCCAAATCCGTGCCTTCTTTCATGTCTTATGCATTCTTAGTAAAAAGGTTTGAAGAGTTAGAGAATGTGTATCAAGTTTTATCCTCTGAGAATGCTTCGCTTCGCTCCGAATAGATGTTGATGATCTTCGGACGGAGAGGGATACCCTTGTGAAAGACCTTGATGCAGCTGAGGTAGACCTTTCTGAGTCTCAACATAGTTTAGAAGAGTCCCTTAGTCATGCCGAAGGTAGCTTAGGACAATTATTTTTTCCGTAGCATCCTTTGTATCTTTAGCTCCTTGTTCTTGTTGTTGATACCCTTTGTGTCTGTAGGCCTCCAAGAGCAGTTGATGGGTGCTAACGCCAAGATTAACCGCCTTGAGGGCCAGATATCTCAGCTGGAGATATCTCGCCAGTTTGATGTTGCTTCTAAGTTTAAAGCTGAGGCGCTTCAGCAAGCTAATGATCAGCTTAACGCTCAGATTAGGGAGCTTCGTCAGAAACCGGCTTCGGACCTAGCGGTGCAAGCTTCCCAAATGGAGGCGCAGTTCAAGCGTTCTGCCATTGACTATATTAACAATGCTTTTGCGGAGGCTGAGCTCCAAGATAAGGGTGTTGTCTTCCCTCGCCTTCCTTACCCTTGATTGTGCTATGTTGACCTTGTTTTCAATCGAACTCCTTTGATGTATTGTTCCCCCAGCTGAGGGGCCTTTGTTGTCTCCTTTCCTTGAAACAATGCTTCGTTATTTTCTGAACCTTCGTCATCTGCAACTTTGAAATGTGTTAGTTTTATTTTGGTAGTACTTATTTTAGTACCTTTATTATTATATATAGACGTATTATGTCTAATTGTTTGCACATTCGAGTCATCACAAGGTGCTAAGGTGTTTTTAACCTTTGGTGGAACATTCATCATCCTACCCAAGTATCCTTTGGCCAGAAGGTACCGTGGTGGCGAGGGCTCCTACGTGGGTAATAATTTTCCTGTAACCCTACGCGTTCAGCGCGATTGCTGCTTTACTTCGACAAGGTATCTCTCTTTGTGGGATATATTGCTTATTATTTGCCTTTCAGTGGGATTCATTTTCCCTTAGGATCCGAGATTGACATATGCGCAGTTATGTCGTGCCTTGCCTCATCGTCAATTCTGACGGAGGGTGTCTTTTCTAACCCAATTTGTATTTAATCAACATGCACTCTTTCTTAGCAAAAAGTTTCTTTCATTGATTAATTTGGTTTGTAATACCTTTGATCAGGGATAGAACATGGCGGGCTATTGCCCTTCCCTTCTTCTCCTGAGTGATAACCATTCTCTTACGGGTAATACTTCTTTAGGTACATTGCATTCCAAGGGTGTTGCAATACTTCCCCTTTGAGATTTCTTAAGTAGTATGAACCCTTTCCCGCAATATCGTGTATAATGTAGGGTCCGTCCCATGTCGGAGCTAGCTTCCCCCACTCTTTCTTCCTTTGATATGGTGGTATTTGACGTAGTACGTATTCTTCGACCACAAAGTTTCTAGGAATTACCCGTTTGTTGTATTCACGAGCCAGCCTTCGTTGGTAGTTTACCATCCTTTGCAGAGCTACTTCCCGCCTTTCTTCAAGGTCATCAAGCTTTTCCAGCATAAGATCTGTTGTCAGATTCTTTTCCCATGCCTCTGTCTTCGTTGTTGGCAGTATTATCTCCGTTGGGATGACTGCTTCGGCTCCGTAGGTTAGTAAGAACGGAGTTTCTCCCGTGGCTGCCCTTCTAGTAGTACGGTAGGCCCAAAGGACATTGTGCAGCTGCTCGCACCATCTTTTCTTGTATGCCCCCAGCTTCTTTTTAAGTTCATTGCTATCGTCTTATTAGTGGCCTCCGCTTGTCCATTGCTCTTAGGATATATCGGAGTAGACTTGTTTTTCTGAATATTGAAGGTGTTGAAGAGCATGTCTATGTTCTTTCCTTCCAACTGTTTGCCATTGTCAGAGACTATGGCGGCTGGTATCCCGAACCTGCAGATGATTTGCTCGAACAAGAATTTAAAGACATCTGTGTCCCTAATCCTTGCCAAAGCCCTTCTTCCACCCATTTGGTGAAATAATCCGTAGCTACGATAAGGTATCTTCTTTTTGATGTCCCCTCTATCAAGGGTCCAACAATGTCAACTCCCCATTTGGCGAATGGCCACGGGCTGATGACCGAGTTAAGCTCCGTCGCTGGCGCTTTAATCTTCCTAGCATAGCGTTGGCATCTTTCACAACGCCTTGCTACATTCTTCGCATCTTCGTCCATGCTTAGCCAATAGTATCCTTGCATTTTGGCTTTGATTGCCAAAGACCTTCTTCCGCTATGATTGCCAGCTTCTCCGCTGTGTATATCATGCAGTATCCTTTTACCTTCGGTTTGTGAGAGACATCGCATCAAAGGTCCAAGAAATGACCTTCTATACAGTATCCCGTCTCGTAGGTTGTACATTGCTGCCTTTGATTCGAGTTTTCGAGCTTCTTTGACGTCTGCGGGTAAGGTACCTTTATCAAGGTACTGGTGAATTGGGATTCTCCAATCGTCCTCAGCTTCGTCTTCGTTGCTTTCATCTGACGTGGGTTGATCTTTATCAGACTCACCAGCTTCGTTATCTGGCTCTCCCATCGCTTCATCTTCTTTTTTTTTTCTGCTTCCCTCATGGCCCTTGTTTGGACTAAGGTTTCTTCAGTGTCGGAGGTTAGTCCTTCTATCGAAGGTTCATAAATTCTCCCAATTTGGACTGAGGTAGTGTTTCTGTCTCTCAGCATTGATGATATAAATGCCAAGGCATCTGCGTGTCTGTTATCTTTTCGGCAGACATGTCTGAATGTGACCTTGTTGATCTTTGACGCATGCTCCTGTGCTAGCTTTAGATACGAAGATAGTATCGGATCCAGAGTTTGGTATTTGAGCTCTATTTGTCTAATGACCAATTGCGAATCACTAGTCAAACACATCTGATAAGCCCAGCTCATGTGCTAAGCGTAGGCCGTGTATGACTGCCTCATACTCCGTGATGTTGTTAGTGTATTGTTCGAATTCTAACCTGAATGCATAGATGAGTCGGTCTCCAGTAGGGGTTGTTATCACGATCCCTATACCTGCCTTCTCCGTTGGAGGAGCCATCTACGAATATCTCCCACCTTCGTGAGTTCCGTGGTTCCAAGAGATCCTCTGGTTCCGGCTTGTCTTCCTCCATTCCTGGGATGTCGTCTATCTCAGCTTCGTCATTCAGAGGTAGGTCTGCCAAGAAGTCTGCTAAGATTTGTGATTTCTCCGCTTTCCTGGTTTCGAAGATTATGTGAAATTGTTTGATCATGGCATTCCATTTTGCCACTCTTCCATCTTCATCTTCTCCGTGCTGTCGAGGATTTGACTTATTTGAGCCTTCGTGAAAACTCGGATGGTGTGTGCATCGAAATATATTCTTAGCTTTTGTGTTGCCACTACTAAGGCATATATGAGTTGTTCCACCTTGGTGTAGTTACGCTCCGCTGCACTGAGTGTCTTGCTGAGTAGTATACGGGCTTTTCTCCTTGCCCTTGGTCTCGTACCAACACTGCGCTCACAGCGTAGCTTGTTGCTGCTAGGTATAGTGTGAGTATTTCGCCTGGCTCCGGTTTCTGCAAGATGGGTACTGATACTAAGTACTCTTTGATCTTGCGAAAAGCTTGTTCGCACTCTTCGGTCCATGTGAACCTGCTTCCTTTCCTTAGTGTGTCAAAAAATGCTTTGCATTTATCTGATGATCTTGATATGAATCTTCCCATGGAAGCTAAAATTCCATTTAGCTTTTGCACTCCTTTTAGGGTTTGCGGAGATGGCATCTCCATTATTGCTCTGACCCTTTCAGGGTCTACTTCGATTCCTCGCTTGGTGACCAAGTAACCCAAGAATTTTCCTGAGGTAACTCCGAACGTACATTTTCCGGGTTCACCTTCATGTGGTAGCTCCTCATGGCTTCAAATATCTCCCTTAGGTCCGAGAGATGGTTTTTTGCTTCTTTCTCTTGACGAGCATGTCGTCTACGTAGACCTCCAGTATTTTGCCTATCCATGGCTTGAAGATTTTGTCTACTAATCGTTGGTATGTTGCCCCCGCGTTTTTTAGTCCAAAAGGCATCCTTGTATAGCAATACAGGCCTCGTGGGGTAAAGAACGCAGTATGCTCCTGATCTTCTTCCGCAAGGGCTATTTGGTTATAGCCTGAGTATCCATCCATGAAGGATAGCCTTTGGTGGCCTTCGGTTGCATTGACCAGCTGGTCAATATTTGGCAGTGGGTAGCTGTCCTTGGGGCACGCCTTGTTGAGATTGCTAAAGTCGATGCAAATGCGTACACCTCCGTTCTTCTTAGGAACAATGACCATGTTTGATATCCAAGTGGGATATTTGACTTCTCGTATGAATCCAGCTGCAAGTAACTTTTGCAACTCTTTTTCCACCCCTTCGTGGTAGATGTCTGCCACTTTACGTATGCGTTGTTTGAACGGTGGTATCTCCGGTCTGAGCCGAAGGTGGTGTGAGACCAAATTCGGATCGATTCCCGGCATGTCTTCCATTGACCATGCGAAGACATCTGCGTATTCTTTTAGTAGCCTTTGTAGTTGCATCTCCTCTTCTTCATCAAGCAAAGTTCCGATGTTGAGCATCTTTGGTTCTGCCTCCGTCCCGATGTTGATTTTCTTTTGGTTCTACCGGTGAGCAGATTTGAGGAGTGCTTTTCTGTAATTGTCATTTGGCGGAGACATCTGCGCCTGGAGTGGCGGAGGTGCTTGTCTCCGGGTCTGAGACGGCTTTGGGTACTGAGGAGGCTGCGTCCTGTACTTCCTTGGTATTTGCCTTACGTCTCTTTCTTTCATGGTTGAGTAGCAGTTCTTTCTTCGTTGAGTCTGATTTCCGCTAGATTGCATAGCCTTGCGTCTTGCTGGTCCCTTTGATTTCCATTTCACCCATAGGTGTAGGAAAGCGTAGGTACTGGTGATACGTCGAAGTGTTCCTCGCAGTCGATGGACCCATAGTCTGCCCATGATTACGTTGTAGGGCGAAGGTGCGTCCACCACACAGAAGCGTGTACTGGTTACTAAGGGTCCTGCGTGTACCTGCAAGACGATTTCTCCCTTCGGTCTTGAGACTGCTCCATTAAAACCATATATTGTGCAAGTGGAAGAATCCATTTGTTCTGATGTCAAACCCATGCGTAGGTAGGGTTCGTAAAATACACATTTAACGAACTGCCCCCATCCACAAGGACCTTCGTAACGTTCCATCCATGTATTGGAAGAGTGATCACTAGTGGATCGTTGTGCATTTCAACCTCCTGGTTGACGTCCTTTGTTGAAAAGGTTAATGGCGTGGCCATCCAGTCCTCCCAAGTGCTAGTGGGTGGTCCACTTAGCTTGAACACTTCATGGGATTCAATCTTCTTTCTGTTTCGAGCTAACTCGAGGATATCTTCGAGCATTTCTTCTTGACCTCCGCTGGAGAAGGTGATCATGTTGATGTATTTTCCATCCTGAGGTAGTTCTACCCTTTTCTTTGGGATCTCCTCAGTCTCCGCTGGCTGCAGTTGTACGTACTCCATGAATTTGCCTTCGTCGATGAATCTTTGGATCACGTTGCGCAGGTGGTAGCATGTATCAGTAGTATGTCCGTAGTATTGGTGGTACGCACAGTACTCCTTAGACTCCTTTGTCTTTTCTGGCTGCTTTCCCCTAGTATTAGGGTAAGGAAAGCCTGGCTTTGCTCCCTCCTTGCTTAGGATGTGAGAGAAAGTTGTGTTTAACTTTGTGTAGACCTTATCCATAAATTCTTCTCTTCCTTTGCCTCGTTTTCCATCTCCGTGCTTGGATCGCTTGTCTCGAGAATTGGTTCTGCCCCCGGCTTCGTTTTGTCGCTTAGATACCTCCGGAATTGGTTCCAGAGAGTTAGTTCGTTGCGGAGCCGTTGTTGCCTTTGCTTGTGCCCTGGGGTTGTCCTTCTGGATTTCTTCGAGTCTGATGTAACGGTCCTGGACAACCCTGAGCTCGCCTTCGGAATCGAGGGCTCTGTTGTGAAGCTCCACGAAGATGGCTGAGGTTCTATCAAGTCCGTACTTATAGCAATTTATGCTAATTTCTGGATTGACTTTTCCAATTGCTTGGCATGTCTTTTGCCACCTGTCTGTGTACTGCATCACGTCTCCCGGGGACCGATAGCTAAAGCAAATAGCCTATCTAACCCCCCTTTGTTGATTTGTTGTACATGTATGTCTCCAAAAACACCGTAGATAATTGCTCGAAGGAGTCAATTGAGTTTGCTGGTAAGTTGTCATACCAGGCCAGTGTGATCCCGTCAAGCTTGCTGGGAAGTACCTACAAAGTACCACCTCGTTTCTTTCCCAATGGGCAAGGACACGAGTGTAATACCGTAGGTGGGCTGCGGGATCTGAGGTACCGTTGTATGCTTGGAACGTAGGTACCGGGCATTTCGGAGGATGGTTTCCCTCAAAATGCGAAAGGATAGTGGTGACGTGGTTGCCTCCTGTAGTACTTCTTCTAGTCTTGCGCCTGCGTGGCCAGTTTTTAGGCCTTGGATCTCCTTCCGCATTTTCTCCATTTGCTCCATGACCATGTTCACATTGTGAGCATCTTTGGAAAATGCTTCGTCGTAGTAGGTTTGAGAGGGCTTGTATGTTGAATCCGTTTCATCTGGATCATGGTGCGCTCTCCTTGCTTCCTTAGGCTGATTCGCCTTTGGTGGGTTGAGATCCACCCTTCGTCTTCCTGAGATAGCCCCATTTTCACGCCTCGGTTGTGGAGGGTGAGTTTGGGAACCTTCGACTTGTATGTCTAACGTACCTTTGAGATTCTGGTTCTCTTGGGCTATCTCGTGCGTTGCATCTTTGTTTTTCTTGTTATGGAGTAACAAAGCTGCTATTTGTGCCGCCATTTGGTCTTCGTTGTGGGTTCCACCCCCTTGAGGAGTGTTGTCTGCTAGATCTTCAGAGTTTTCCACTCCTTCCTCTATAATTGGAACGTCTAAATCTATCTGAATTGGTTAGGTTTCCCAACCCTCGCCCCGTAGGAGCTAAGGTTCTGGGTAACCCTGCGTTGGCCGCAGGTGGCTTCGTAGCTGTAGCATGCTCCGGTAATGGCATGTCGTAGATTGGTTGATCTCCTGATGTTTTCCCCATCCCTTCAGCAGGAATAAGCGATTTGTTAGCAACTGTTCTTCTTGCTATTTCGCTTTGTCCGTCCTCCGCTTCATTCCTTTGGTTTGCTTGAGACGGCTTTTGGGATCTCCCTCTTGTGATAGCTGGTCGTGAGCTTGTTGGTACATCAGTTGGTTTCTGCATGCCTTCGGCTTTGTTATCCTGCGGTTACAGAAAAATCGAAGAAGTCTGCTACTTGGGTACCTTCGTTAAAAGTAGCTATTAATGCTCTGACACAGAAGACTGTTAAGCAGCTTTTTCAGAAAAAGGACTGAAATAAAGTTTTTGACAGACGGGTATTAAATGCTTATGAGATCCTTGGAAAATACAACCTTAAAATGTCGTAAACCAATGAAAAAGGGGGGTGTCAGATCTTGCGAAAAACAAGGCTATTAAATGCGTTGTAAGATATTTTATCCTTAAAATTTTACTGAGATTCCTCTGTCAGTCAAAGGTTCTCAGATCTAAGATGCGCTTTGTTTAAGAAAGGTTGTTTTAGTATAAAACAAATATTTTGGCGTTTTGTGAATATGTTTTTTGAAATATTTGTTGTGGATCTGTAATGAGACACGTTTTTAGAGGCTATGAACTCAAAAACATACACAAATAATGGATGAACGAACCACTAGAGAGTGAGATTCATCAGTGAAACACATATCCCTTCGTTTCAGAAGATGTATAAGTGAAATGTAAAATTGTGCCTAAACTCAGGTTCTTGGGAAAAATACGGTGGGCGCCAAACTGTGACTACTCGTTTTCCCGTATTCTACGTAATGTATACAACTCTGAGGATATGATACTAAGTAGTATTGATACCTCCATTGAACCAATATTTCCAAGTAATAAATGATATCTAAGATCACAACAACAACAAAGAACACAAGTATAATGTAAAAGCTTCTAAGTTATCATGAGACACAAGACGTTTACGTGGTTCGACATTTGTCTACATCCACGGGGTAATGAGTGCTTGTTTTTGTATTAAGTTGTGGTGGTTACAAAGATCTTAAATACTTCCCAAAGTAATAGAGAGAACTCAATTGGAAGTAAATACTTAATTTCTAAAAATTAAAAATGTATAAGCTTAAGACTAGATCTTCTCTCCTAGATATTGGAAGCCCTTAGTTTGTTGGTGAAGCTTGATATTTATAGCCCCTCTTTCTCCAGGTATATCTTTGCTGCCTCTGGGTCCATCATCTGCTGATATACCTTTCGTACCAATGGTACCTTCGTCCACCACGTACTTTCTCCAGTTATATTTCGCCACTTCAGCTGGCCCACGTTCCTTCGGGAACTACCCAACCTTAGTACAGGTTGTACCTTCGTTCACCGCCATCTTCCGCCAATCGGGTTATGCCACGCTTTCTTTCTCCACGTGCCTAGATTCATGCGTGTAGATAAGAGATTTTAACATTTAATGCTGATTGGATGCGTCATCTACCTCTGTCCCCTCGCCAGCTGACTCTATATAGACTAGGATTTTTCCTTCCTTATCTTGACCGTTCACGCCTTCTTTCTTGGGATGAGATAAAGTAGATCTGCGGAGGTATCCCTTGTTACTCAGGCTTCTCTGTTTAGCGAAGGCTACACAGTTAGGTATATATGCGGCCACTAAGATCGTGACACGTGTTCCACAGAATATGGAAATTCACACTTCTCTAAGATTTGCTCGAGATTTAATCTCCGATAGGCAAGATAAAAACTCGTCAGAAACATCTTCGTCTCATCGTTTGTGATTCCACAATATCTTGTTTCGCTACCATACGATTAAGATTATTGTGAGGTGATTGGTATTTCTAGGATGTTCTTTGGGAATATAAGTGCGGTATATCAATTGGTTCATGTTCACCTTGATTTATCAAAAAATGGAACAAAACTCATAGATATATCTGTGGGAGACAGATTTATCTATTCAATAGACTTTTCTGTGTGAGATAGATTGGTTTATCAAGTCTTCGACTTTGGGTCGTAGCAACTCTTAGTTGTGGGTGAGATCAGCTAAGGGAATCAAGTGCACAAAATTCGACGTGGTTCCAGAGGCGTAAGGAACGCGACTATACCTTGATCAGTGTGAGATTGGTTAGGGCTCAACTACATTCTAGTCCGAAGTTAACTTGGAGTAGGATATTGTATGTAGCGGCTTAATACAATATGGTGTTCAAATCTGGACTAGGTCCCGAGGTTTTTCTGCACTTGCGGTTTCCTCGTTAACAAAATTTCTGGTGTCTGTGTTATTTCTTTTCCGCATTATATTTTCTATATAATTGAAATATCACAGGTTCTGCGTAAGTTCAATCAATTATGAATCCAACCTTTGGTCGTTGATTAAATTGATTGACACTTGGATATTGGTTTTTGATACTTTCCAAGTTATTTCTTATATTCAATCGTGCTCGCAAATTCCTATTTGTTTGATTGCAAATTGAATTGAGAAATTGAGATATAACTCTTTGATATACTTTTCTTAAGATTGAGTCTGACTGTCTAGTTGATTCTCTTGAAAGTATATTGGAGTTAGTCCATACAGATTTCTAAGAGAAATATTGGTAGTGATTGTTAGACCCCCGCTTTTTCAATTGGTATCACAACAGGAAAACATGTTTAAGACCTCATAAGTCTGTGTTTGTAACGATCTGACTCTATGGACAAAAGTGTTATCTCTATAAACGTACCACCAGTCTTCGATGACTCGAATTACTTATGGTGGAAAATTGATATGCGTTCCTTTCTTCAAGCGCGTGATTTTCAATCATGGGTTTATGTTGTTAATGGTTATTTTCCTTCGGTTGTTACAGCAGGATGTAACTGTTCCAAAGGATATTGGTGATTATGATGCTGTCGAGATTCTTGCCGCAAAGCAAAATTCTGACGGATTTAATACAATCATCCATACCATTACCCCAGATATTCAGCACCGTGTGACTACGTGCACTCGGTATAAAGATGCGTGGGTATCTTAGAAACCGTATTTGAAGGGAATACATATGAAAAAGAATCTAGGCTTCAAAACCTGAATTCTGATTGGGAAAACCTTCGTATGGTAGATGAAGATGCATTTGATGAGTTTAATCACAAAGTGTCTGAAATTTTCAATGCATCTTTTGCGTTAGGTAAGACTATTCCTGAAAAGGACATTGTGATGAAAATTCTCAGATCATTGCCATCTGGATATGATTCTAAGAAACATGCCATCGTAGAAGGAAATAACATTGAAACTCTTTCCAGAAATACTCTGGTTGGTAAGTTAAATATCTTTGATCATGAGCATGTATCAAAATCTGGAAAGCATATTGCTTTCAAAGCACAAAAGAACACTAAACTACTTGATGAAATTAAAAGTGTTGGCATCTCTGAAGATGATCCTTCTGAGACAGATTCATCAGATGAAGATCTTGACAAGTCAGTCTCTTTGATCACAAGACAGTTTAGAGATCTTCTTTTGAAGAGAAGTAAACGGTTTACTAGAGATAAACCTAAGTCATCAGTCAAACCTCATAATCGTGTTCCTACTAAAAAAAGGAATACTGACGATTGATGATGAGGATATGCCACAATGCTTCAAGTGTTAAGGTTTTGGTCATTTTGCAAATGAGTGTCCGAATCGCAGAAAATACACTGGAAACAAAGGTCTTGCTGCAACTCTTGATGAAATGCCTGATTACTATGATTCTAGTGAAGACGAAAAATCAAGTATTGCACTCTTCTTTGAAAATGTTGATTTTGATAATTGTAGCAATACGTACATCAATCTCGATATTCTTCCGGGAGAAACTTCAACCACTTTGGAGGATAAAATGTATTTCTTTTTGTCTACTGGAAATTATATTTATAATTTTTCAGGTTCTACCATTTGTCTAGCATCCTGCACAGCTATGACGTCTGAACCATCCTTCATATTGACATGTTCTTATTGTACTCTCAAGGGTCATGAAATCTCCAAATGTTTCAAGTACAAACATAAGATAGGATATATCAACAAACTTCAACGAAGAGTAAATCGATTAGCAAAGAAGCTCAAACTTGTTCATAAGTCGTCTGAAGTATGTAATCTCATCTCTTCTCCGAAAAAGTTAATTTCCAAATAAAAAATTAGACTACTAGAGAAAAGAATTCGGTTTAAACAGTCTGTGAAACATGGTTCTAAGAATTCCACTCAAGAAGGTTATGGTGGACAGATTATTGTTCACCCCAGCACAACTTAAATGTGTTGGTTATGTATCTTGTCTCATGTGACCGGTTTAAAAGAGATAAGAGTTTGCACACTTCAGGCTTTAGGAAAAGAGAAAAAGATTTTTTGGTTTGTTTTTCTTTTTGGTTTTGTTTTCACTGATTTGGAATTCTTCCATCTTTTCACATCAAATTGATATTGAAAGGGCTTTTCTCTGTTTGATCAATAAAAGAGGGTTAAAATCGACAATTCTGTCTTCTTTAAGGTTATGAGTTGTGCGTATGTGAATCATTTTAGTGTATAAAGGTTCTGTAACCCTACATTCCTTTTTCCTTCCCTGAAAACTCTTTTTATCACAAGATTGCTTGTTGATTTGTGAATTCCTCTCACAATCTCATACTGGTATGGAGAATCCAAGCGTTATGTCTTATGATAGAAAAGATGGTAATATGATTGTTAAGCCATCAATCATGAAGGAAAAAGATAAATCTCCTGTACCTTCAAATTTGAAAAGAAAAAGGAGGAATGTGAGGAAACCAAGAGTTGTTCCTTCTAATCTACAAAAGTTTTCTGGGGTTCTTGAAGAGTTGAAGGAAACATGAAAGGAGATTTAGCAAATAAAGGTTATTTCCTTGAGGAATCTCAAAATTCAGAAGGCCCTGGTTCGGCATCAGTCTAGAAAGTTTGTTGGAATTGACTCCTTTCTTCATGAACCTTATGTTCCTATGGCTGTTGACGACAAGGAGTTCAGGGACGATAAAGAATTTTTTAGAGGCATTAATGTCTAGGAAACTTCTTATGAGAATTTATTCTTGTGTTTTATGAAGGATAACTAGGGTTGGAATAACAATTATTGTGAGAACACATAGCTATTGCCAACGATTTTCATCTTGCAATGTTTTTAGATTTATTTATTTAAATTCTAAAGTTTATCTGGAAGATGATTTTGCAGTATTAATCTTTTTGCTTTTATATATTGCGACTTGTTATGGGATATGCGTGTTTGCGTCCGTGAACTATGATTATCCCATATATGTCAAAAGTTAAGCCTATTATGTCATTATGCAAATATTGATGAAGATAGGATGAACTTTTGATTGCAAAGATTAAGTCTATTATATGTCTTTATGCAAATATTGATGAAAAATAGAATGAATCTTTGAATATTCCGCAGTATTGGTCTTTCCCTGGTCCACTTTTATGTGAAAGTATTGTGTGGCTCTGTAAGTTCTCTTATGTTGAGCATTTCTGATTAAATTAATCATGGGTTCTATTGTGGTTAATTTAATTGAGTTTTTTGGATACAAATTCATGTTTCATGGGTTCTCTTGTGATTAAAAGAAGTCCTTTTTTTCTTGTGAAAGTAAGTTCGCTCTTGTTGTTCTTTCGGGAATGACATTTTATGGGGGAGAGTTCTTAATTGAACTTGTGCTTAATTACCAAATCTTTGTGGGGAGTGCGGGTGTGGAATATTGTAGGAGTTTTCTTGTATATTTATAAACTCCTTGATGAATACACTAAGTTTCGACTATGTGAAATCATCGAAACAAAGTTGATATGTTCTCTTTTAGTCATGCAGTATCTCTATGAGAATTTCATTACGATCCCACTAGTTTTCGTACCTTTTCCAATTTATATTGACAAAAAGAGGGAGAATTAATGAGTAGTTCACACTACAAATACATATGGTTTACGGATCATTATCTAAGGGGGAGTGGTTTCCATGTGAGATGAAGTATTGACTAATGGGGGGTGATACATATCACTATAGTATTGTTGTCAAAGTTGTGATACAATTGGACTTTGATGCTCTGTAATAATACTGTTAGAGCATAGCTCGGTTGAACCCACCAAGCGTTGGTATGTCAAGTTTGGTTGTCATATTTTAGTGAATCAAAACTCGTTTAAAGAGTCGTTTGATTATATACTAGAGTCAACTTCGTATATGTTAGCTTGAAAGCGTTAGGATATGAGACTTACAAGTATTACATGAAGACTTGAAGAATGTGAAGAAGTATGGAGATACAGAGACAACATCATCCTTCCTCTTGAGGTTAGTAATATTTGACTTGAACTGTTTCTTTCCCTAACGTATTTTTTCAAGTCGTGCATATTGAAAACATAACTGCGAAGCTGTGTATGAAACTCTAGTTAGACATAGTATTAAGGAATACAATACGAGGTTTATTGCTTAACCATTAAACTTTGTACATAAGACATCGACATGATCATATGAATGTTATTGTGATTATGTATGGGTATGAGTGAAGATTTCATCCTATGAAACAATGTTTTACATTTTTTTAAAGGAAGTAAGTTCATAAACTCGTTTTGTGAATCGAAAGGGAAATCGCTAGGCTTATTGGTATTATTATTCATTGCAAATCTATTTTGTTACCAGTATGTGTGTTTAGTATAACTGTAGTTGCAGGAAATCCTACACTACACCCCTCACAAGATTTCATTAACATTCAACTCATTTTTGGATTAACAATCTTAATTTTATTGACGAATCTTTGAACAATCTTACAAGAAAAGATAAAGGGATTAAGAACAACAACCACACTTGATTTTCTCTCTCCTAATTGTTTTTTTTATTCCTCTCTCTAAAAAGATCTCTCTCTTTCCTTTACAACTGAACGATTATTTATAGGGAATTACATAGTGGATGAAAGCTAATTTGTCCTTTATTTTCGGATAGGACTTGCGACATTCTCGCAACCTTATAAATATCAATCTCGCAAACTTCCTTGTTTTCGCAAGACCGTCACACTTTTCTCATGATTTGACTGATGTCGTTTCTGAAGTTGTTCTGCGACATTGTCGTGTTATGTTGTTAATAATTTCGCTGAGGCATTATTGCTGCGAGATTCTGATCCTACATCTTGCCTCTTCTCATATATTCTCTGCGAAGTAGAGAACGATGTGAGAAATGTCGCAGCTATCCATCACTTCATATTCTGCATTTATCACACGTATCCTTTCTCTCATCTGTTTCTTGACACGTCTTCTGTAACCAGTGCTTTTCAACCGCTCACGTCTTTTCGCATTAATTGTGTTTATCTTCTCGAAAATCTCCTCTATATATACTCTTCTTACTCTCCCTTTTCTTCTTTTTTACTCTCTTTTTCATCTTCTCTGCAACTTCATCATTTTCTCCGTAAATTTCTCTGCTGTAATTTTTCTTCTATCTTCCTTCTTCAATCTTCTTAATTCTTTGTCCATTCCCATACTCTATATTCAGATATGCCTCTAAGTGGTCAAAAACATGAGAAAACCTTAAAGGAAGTTCAAAAAGATCTTTCCGAGAAAGGTTTCACACTTTCTACCATTCCTGGTGAAAGTGCCAAATCAATTCTTTTTATCAAACTTTTCTCTGATCAACATTGTGATGATCAATCAATCATAGTTTCACTTGGTCAAATTCTCGCAGGTCTCCATATTCCTCATTATGACCCAGATATTCCTATGTTCTATGAAATTCTCGCTCACTCGGGATTTTCGCGAGCTATCTTCCAATTGAGTGGGGATTGCATTCGTATGATGCTGGAGTTCGCTACTCGTGGTGCTGGTAAAGGATCTCTTTATTCCAAAGAGCTTAGGGATCCTAAATTCGTAGATCTAGAGATAGTCGCTGAGAAGTATACAGTAGCAAATTTCTTCGAAAATTATGAATTAATATCCATGAAGAAAGAGAATACTCGCTGGGGCATTCGCTTGAAAAGGAAAGATAATATTGATGAAGATAAAATACTCATGCAATACATTGATTGGCACTCTGGTAAGAACACAACCCCTCGCCAATCCAAAGATGATAAATGGTGCGTTTTTCCCTTGATGCTGAAAGGATCTTACATTGTTGGGTCAAATGTTCTTCCTGAGAATCTCGCTACTTATCAACCTTGGGTATTCTCTTGGCCCGAGAAGAAGAAAGAGGTATGTTTCTTCCAGTTTCGCCCACTTTACATTTCTTTATTTATCTTTATTCTTTTGTTCGTTGATTCTTGCGACATTCTACAGATCCAGAAACTGAAAGATAGCTATCGCAGGACTGGGAAGGTTAATACCTTGTTAGCTCTTCGCTCATACACAGATGAGGTAAGAAATATTCTCTTATGATTTTAAACAATATATTGTTGCCTCTATTTCTTATTTTTATCTGTGTGTGAAGGTTATCGCTGAAATAGAAGAGCCTGCCAATGTTGCGAAGACTGGTGATAAAGGCAAAGGTGCTCTTCGCAGGGAAAAACCAACTTCTCCTCCTTCAAAGAAGAGAAAAGTCCGTTCTTCCTCTCCTCATGAAAATTACGAGAGTGATGAGGATAATGATGATCCTGCTGCAAATGAAGATTCTCCATCTGAATCTTCTATGACTAAGCTCGCTAGCATCTTTTCTGATTCTTGGCAAGGAATGGGAGATAGTCAAGTCGCTAATACCTGCAAAGCTCTCGCCACTATTTGTGATGTTTCTTTATTGGATGGTGATAGCTCTCTTCGGGGAGTTTCTAGATCGGTGACTCCCAACTTCCTGCATTCTCTTAATACTCTGGTATGCTTTCGTCTTTTTACTTCTTCATTATTGTAACTCAAAATATCTTTCTATTTTAATACTTTTTACATTTTCTCGCAGGCTGGAAAAGCTTCTTTCGCTGTTGCCTCAGATTTGGAGAGGAGACGCGAGATTCTTGAAAAGAAGAATCTTCAATTTCGTACGAAGAATGAAGAACTGGAAACTGAAGTTAAGGGTCTTCGTGAGAAGAACGAACAATTAGAAGCTGAAGTTAAAGGTCTTCGCGAGAAGAACAAACAACTGGAAACCGACACTTCTTCGCAAATGAACAAAATTTATACTCTTCAAAAAGCTAATGATCAGCTCTATGGTATGCAATTTTTCTCCTTTCCTTTCACTCATTCATCCTATTGTCTTATCTTATTTGATTAATCATTTTTGCAGACATTTATGGTCTTTCTGATGAAGCCACTCTTCTTTGTTCATTTCCCGATGCCCTAGATAATGACACTCTTCTTGAACATCTTAATAAATCTTTGAATAGTTTCTCTAATGATAAAATGTCATCTCCGTCTTTGAATGAACTTAAATCCAAATTTCGCCTCTTAGAGATTGATCATAGATCTAGTTTAGGTTTAGCCAACCAATTTAAACGTTTTTATCTCAATTCTAAAGAGAAGATCAATAAATTAAGAACCAAGATTAGCAAACTTATAGATGATAAAGATCGTATCTCTGATCAAGGTGTTAAGGCTGTGGCGAAATTCCAAGAGACCCTTCTTGAGGTTCAATTTGAATGAGATGAAGCCAATCGTCAAAATGTTGTGCTTAGCGAGAGAGAAAACCAAGTTCGTTCTCGTTTTCTCATAAACAATGATGATGAGTTCGCTTGGGCTGCGAAAATCTTAGATGATGCCAGAAAAGATTTAGGCGTAAATATTAGTCTCCAAGCTGAGCATACATCCTTGATTAGAGATATGATCTCTGACATAGAAGGTCACCAACTGTTCTTTTTTACTAGTCTTTTGTCTCTTTTGAGTTCTCACTAAATTATTAATTGATTGTATTTTGTTCGCAGGTTCTGAGAGTAGATATCGCCACAGAATTGGAGAACTTGAAGCTGATAAAGGGGAACTCGCAAAGAGTCTTTCTTCTCGCAACGATAAATATTCTAGATTGAAGAATCAATTCAAGATCACTGTTGCGAACTTTAAGAATGACACTCTGCATTTTCGCAATTAAACTATTCAAATGGTTTGCAATGACCATAGTGTTCCTCACTCTGACTATCCTTGTCTCTCATAGGAGATCCTAAAGAACACCCCTAGTCTGATCATCTCTGATAGTGAAGCTGATGATGAAGAATCTGATGGTGATGAAGATTCTGATGGAGGTAAAGGTTCTGATGAGGATGAAGAAGAGAGCAAATCTGATGAAGATGATGAAGAATCAACTAAGAATTAGTCTTTGTTTCTTTCTTTGATCTTCTGTAACACTTGTACATTTATTCCTTCTTTTCGTATACTTGCGAATTCTCTTGGTTCCCCATATTCCTTAATGTATAAGTTTCTTTTATTTTGAACTGCATTCATTAAAACAATTCTTCCTTGCAATATAGTTAATCAATATAATCATCAATTTTTAACTTTCTGCGTAAATTTATCATGTGGAGACAAATAACATTTTTTGATTTCATTCATTCCCATACTTGCCTCTGTTATTTGTATTCAAATGAGAGATTTTGCAGATTTCTCTTATTTTGTGCCTCAGCTTCGCAGTTGTTTTTGCATAATTTCGCAATCATATGCGAAGTGAATTTTGATTCTTTTCAAATTCTCATTCTTGTGTGGTCTTATTTTTCCTTCCTAGTTAAAGGTCTTATTATGCCACCTCTTGTCATTTCGACGAAATCGCAGGACGTCCTTGCATTTTCAAGCAAAAACCCATTGATCTTGTCTTAACTTTTTCTTTTGTATTATTGCCTCTTCAGGATTGTTGCGAAAATATGACAGGCCTAAATATTCTTGCGAAAATAAAGTCCCATGACATTGTCGTCTTGCGACGAAATCGCAGGACGTCTTCGCACTTTCCTGCGAAAACCCATTGATCTCGTCTTATCTTTCTCTTTAGTATTATTGCCTCTTCAGGATTGTCGCACAAATATGACAAGCCTTAATACCCTTGCGAGTAAAAAGCCTCATGAAATTTGCGTCTTAAGACAATTATCAGCTCCCTAATGGAGGGTTCCGCCCTTATCTCCCCCCTGGTTGCCCCTTCAAGGAGGCGTACCTCTACCATACAAGTCTGGCTCCTCCCATCCGGTCTTAACAACAACCAGTTGTTTTTGCAGCCTCTTATCCCTTTTACCTATAGGGTTTATGGTTACGAGACTGCACCCTAAGTGGGGTTTTCTTCGGGCCGAGTGCAGTATAAGCCAAGACTTGTCAAGAATGGCAAGGTACGCTCCAGACGCTTCTGACACTCTTGACTCAACCGTGTACCTCGGCGCCTTGGTCAGATTCTTCACTCCTTGGGAGAGTCCTTATTACCTTAGTTACCCAACCTAAGTCATATGCTTAAGCTGAGAATCCAAGGTGCCTCTCCCGGATGGGCTTTCTGCCTCTCACGAAGACATCGCAGTATGATTTCAGAAATGACATAACAGATGACATCAGCTTAAACGTGAGAAAAGTATGATGATCGTTCGAAATTTAGGATGTTTGCGAAATTAAAATTTGTAAGATTGCGAAAATACCGCAAGCCAGATCCGAAAATAGGGGAAATATGAGCTGTCATCCACTATGTAAACACCTATATAAATAGAAGAGCATGAGAGAGAAAGGAGGATACACATTTTAGGATGAGAGAGGGAGACACAATTAGAGAGAGAGAAACATAATTTTTATTATTATTATCTCCTTCTTCTTCCTTCTTCAACCAAGAGCTCCAAATACTCATTAATCGAGTCTCAATTGTAATTCATATGTAATTACAAACAATCATAGTGAAACCTAACCCCGTGGATGTAGATCACATTGATCGAACCACGTAAATCTTGCGTCTCTCTTTATAATTTTAGCACTTTTATCTTTATTTTCATATCAAATAAGTTTAGATCTAGAAATCATAGTCATGATAGTTCAAGGGGTGTGTTGTAGGATTTCCCGCAACTACAATAACCGCTCATAAACTTGTTTATGTATCTTGGTAAAATTATTCACAAGGCCTGACTTATGTATTGGTATGACTTTTATTAGTGAAACCGATCTTAAGTAATCACTCAAGATGGTATGATCGCTGCCTTGTAAATAAAAACTTTTATCTAGTCATTGGGGAACCGATCCTAGTAAATGGTGCAACAAATTTGCAAGAGGGAATCGATCCTTGTAAGAGGTGCAACACGTTTTTAGTAGATGGGGGAACCGATCCTATGAACATGTGCAACAAGTTTGTAGTTTTGGGGAAACCGATCCTATGGACATGTGCAACCGAATACAAGTAGTTACCATAAGTTGTGGGGAAACGATCCTAGTACACAGTTAACCGAATTTTGGTAACTAGCGTGACTATGCACAATACTCACATGGAGGTAGAACCGAACTTGTTTTGGTAGAACCGTGAAACCCATAATTGGTGATTTGATAGGATAATCAATCACATAGTTCTTGGAATTCAGACGAACCAATTCTAAACTTGTTTGGAAGTGTGGCAAATCGTTTCCAAGATTGTAAGTATGAAAAAGGACTTGCAAAGTAAAGATGTCGACATACTTTAAACATGTGCAGTAACTCTTATCATTAATTGTTCAAAGATATTCCTTAATAGCTAAAGGAGAATCCCAGGATCGAAATAAATAGAAAATATTTTAATTAAGGTTTCTTAGTTTTTATATGCTATTTAATCTCCAGCAATTAAATGTATATCTTTAGAAAATAATAATTAGTAATGTGCATGTACTGATTATAGATTTTTCTATTGGTATTTCGGTCAATATTTGGACAGTGCATTTCCAGGAATTATGAAAACTGATTTTGTGTTTATTGCATATCTTTGAGAATATTTGATTTTGGAAATTCCTTGGTGTCCAAACTTCCTTGTCTATAAATATTGAAGTTTGCATTTCTAGCAAACTAATCGTCAGAGCCAGCAAAATTACCTAGTTGTGTTGTTATTGGTGGAGCCACCTATTCGGAGAGGAAAGTAACCTAATTAGGAGAAATCTCTTACGGCCGCTCAGTTTAAAGACTACTTTGGAATTGAGAAGCTCTATTAGTACTGTTGGTGGGAAACTAGATAATTGCGGTTTATTATTAGTTTTCGATTGATTTGATTGACTAACGGTTGTTGAACTTTGATTGCATCTAGTTTGTTTATGCTTGAGAATCTTCTCTTCTGATATAAGATTCACTCAAACTAGATCGAAGTTTCGACGGGGATGTTTAGACTGTTTGTGGATCTAAAGACGTCTTGTGATAATCCAACGTTAACAGACTCCGTTCTGCGTGTGATTGATCACAAAAGATTCAAGTTGATTGTGTGCAGGTGCTGATTGAAGATTAAAGAAGATTTGAAGACAAGGAGACTTTTTGAGTTCATAATATTTGGTGTACACAATACTTGTTTCGGCTGGAAAGGGATCCAACTATAGTCGGTTTATCTTTGTGATAGGTTGGATTCATTAGTTGAGTAGATCGGCATCAATACACTTCTTTGTGATTAATAGTATTGATTGCATAGTCTAACAATTACTTTGGAGTTTTTGAGAGATTGATCTAAGGACCCAACAAAGGAGTTTATTGGTTAAACGGAAGAGCCTTTGTCAGACTCAAATCACGTTGTTTGAAAAGAGTTGTTACCGAACAGATTTGTTGTTCCTTTACTGTTTAAAATATGAACCAAAGGAATTGTTCCAAGTGTGTGACTTATTAACAAGTTAGAGGCGCATGGATACTGAGGAAACTAGGTGAGCTATAGGTTTATTTGTTTGGTCTCAACTATACGAAGTTGGTTTGACTTTGTATAACGGCTTAATTATGAGAGTATTCAATTCTGGACTAGGTTCTGGGGTTTTCTGCATGTACGGTTTCCTCGTTAACAAAATCTTGCTGTGTCATTTACTTTTATTTTCCACAATTGTAATTGTTGTTTTTATAATTTAAAGTAAATTAAACAAACGTTAATTCCTATTTTACTTAATAGACAATCCCTAGAGTTTGATTAAGTCCGAACCTATTATCAAGTAAACATACTTCGTTGTAGTATTGTCCCGATCTCGTGTCCATAGACAATCACACGAAGTGTGTACCGATTAGTTGTATTGTCTCGACTCAGTCTATAGACAATCACTTTCGGAGAAAGGACTTACAGGTGGAAAAGTTTTAGATTGAGGTATATTTGGGTACCCTCATCTTTTCAATTGGTATCAGAGCAGGCAAACACGAAAAGATCTAACAATCTGTGTTTGGTGCGATCCAACCTATAAGTATGAATCTAATGTATGATTCAGTTAACGCAAAAACAAGATTAGATGACTCAAAATTGTTTGAGGAAATGTCAAACGATGAGTCTCTACGCTCCAAAGAGATTTGGTCTGTAGAAGAATGTCAACTGTATCTCAGACTCACTGAAGATCCCAAAGACAAAATAAGTCGAAAACTCAGTGAGTTTGCTGAAATAGAAAAACAAATCAGTGATCTGTCTTTGGAACTCAAACTTTACGAGTTAAAGGAAGACGAGTCTTTCAAAAAGACTTGTAAAATTCTCAGTCATAGTCAGCAATTACAAGACGAGGTGGATAAATTTTTCTTGGAACTTGAGTCGATAAAACAAGCTTCTAAAGAGCCAATGTCTGAAAGAAGGAAATATCTTCATGACTATTGCATGAATTTTTCTCTTGACAAAGACAGCTTGGATTCATGTCCAAATTCTGTTGATATCAACTCTAATATCTATATAAACGATTATATAGATACAGTTACTAGAGAGAAACAGTTGGATAAAAATAATGATCTGTCCAAAAGTCTCATTTGTTACTCAACCACCTCTAAGCCCGTGTGTTTCGAATATGGGATAAACAACCCATTTGAGAAATGGGTTTCGAATTCATGGTCCAAATCCAGAACTGATTCTAGTGAAACCGAATCGGAACCGACACGATGTTCGGTGATAATAACAAAGAGAGAAATAAAATCTCTTATAATCTCTTCTTCGAACAGTCCGACAGAAAAAGAGAGAGTTGGTTCGAAATCAAAACTCAAGAATTATAATTTCTTCTTGTTTTTGAAACAAAAATTTGATTCAATCCCACTCATTCTTCAAGGGGTACTTGCCATTTTCATCAACTTCACATCCAAGGGTGCGGTTCGAACATCAACAGACATCTTCGATTGTAAGTGTTTTTCTCTCTATTTCGAATTTGTGTATTCTAGCAACATGCACAATACGGATTTTACTAGAGGAAAAGGTTCTAATCAAACCCATAGGAGAATCACACCGAATTTGAATTTTACTGATGTAACTATCGATTCTCTTGCAACTCTTACTTTGATGTTAGTACTGGGATTTATTTTGTTGATCGTAAGTGCTTCAAGAAGTATAGTTCAATGCATAATAAACAAATCATTTGTGAAAATAAGTATGTGTATGTTGATATAAAGTTTTACAATGAATTGATTCATGACCATAATGACTGGTGAGATATTCATTCGGGTAACTACCCTGGTTCTCCAGAGTTAAATAGGGAGTTTTATGGTAATATACACAGTGTGGATGAAAAAGACTGTAAATTCTTCACTATGGTTAGGAGACGTAGGTTTGAAGTAAATAGAAGTATTGTTGCATATCTTCTTGGCTGCCAGTTAGAAAACGACTCACTACCCAGAAGCAGGGACTTCAACAAACAACATATTGTTGAAATACTTGGTGGTAGTGGTTGGAGCGGTAGCAATTTATGTATTGATGATGTTCCAGAACATCTCAAGTTTTTTGGTAAGCTTGTTGTACCTAATCTTTCTCCTAGTGATATGCACAAGGTAGTGTGGAGTCCTGAAGTAACTGAATTAATTTATCATATTGTGATTGGAACTTCAAACCTTGATTTTTGTGGGTTCAGTATCAAAAAAATGATTACAATATGGAAGAACGAAAAAGCATGGGATTTCCATGTCTTATTACTCGAATTTGCAGCTCTTATGAAATTGCTGCAAATGATTCTCAACGACTTGTGCCAAAGCCTCATAATGACACTATCATCAACAGGATGAGAGGACAAAGTTATACCAAGACTAAAAAAAGTGTTGGTCCCAGCACCTCCTCACAAGATGTTGATCTTGAGACCTTATATCGAAGGCTCAGTAGAATGAGTGTCTAGAGCGCCAAGTCAGCTTTGCATCTCTCCAACATCCAGAACTGGTTTCAAACCTCACCGAGATTGCTGAAGAATATAAGGATACAGAATCTTAAGAAGATTTTGGCTTGAGTGACACCAGTTCAAGCTCTTAGACTCTTGTCTAAATCGGTTTGGTTCTTGTTGTAACCATAAGACTATGTTAGCTTTTGAACAATTTGTTTTAAGTATTGTAAAACTTTAATTTTGTGTTCTGATCTTATGATGACTTTAATATGTAAATTTCAGTACTATAAAAAATTATCATTACTATGTGTTTATGGGATGTTTGATTTCGGTTTTATTACCTTGATATTCAATCTCATAATATGTGAACCCTTATGGTTTGGTGACTTTTTGATTTAGCAGGATTAAGTTCTAGCCCATGTTGGTAGGCTTTATCAAAGGATCATGAGGGGTTCCGGTAGAAACAATATGTGAAAAGTCACAATATGTTGAATCTTTTGGTTTAGCATAAAAGCATATGTGTTTCGGGGTTTCAACTTTTGCATTGCAGTAGTTAAAAACCGGTTTTCAACCTTTCTCTTGTAAAGGTTGGTTGTTGTTATTCTTTTGTTTTGCATAAGGATGACAACATAATGATATTTCGGTATCAATTTTCCCTGGAAAGAAGATGCAAACATATTGGAGAAGAGGATGCAGAATTTGAGGTAACAATCTTGTTAGTTAATTGTTTTCCTGTTTAAGAAAAGCATGATTTTATTTCATATCTTTATTTCTTTTGCTTAACAAAATTTCGGTACAATTGATGTTAATTCGATTATTTGTGTATGGATGTGTGTGTGATTCAATTGCTTCCGGTTAAGAAAAACTATTGTTATCTTTCATTATTGTTTGGTATCAATTGTTTAGGCTTACAAAATTTCGGTGCAATTGCAGTGCTATAATGTCTATGTTTGTTTCAATTGCTTCCGGTTAAGATAAATGATTATGCTAGTTGATTTATTTGGTTTGTATGGATTGTTTATGGCTTAACAAAAATATTTCGGGATCATTTGTTTAGTCCAAGTGATTTCCGGATAAGAGAAACTAAGTTTTTCGGATCTTAGTTAGACTTATCAAATGTGAAGGTTTCGGTTATTCAAGTCTAACCGAATGCCTTAACAAAACTATTTAAGTTTTGCATACAAGTATATATGCATACTGAAAAAACAGGGGCTAACAACCACACCCAATATTTCGTTCGACAATATGTATGGACTAACTCCAATATAATTCCAAGAGAATCAACTAGACAGTCAAACTCAATCAAGGAAAGATATCCAAGAGTTATATCTCTTTCTCAAATCAATCAGCAAATCAACAGGATGGAATCCGTGAATTGATTGGTATGAGAATAACTTGGACGGTATCAAAAAACAATGTCCAAGCGTCAATCAATTTTCATCCAACAACCAAAGGTCGGAACCAATTGATTGAACTACGCACAACCTGTGACATTTCAATTATATAGAAAATATAATGCGGAAAAGAAATAACACAAACACTAGAAGTTTTGTTAACGAGGAAACCGCAAATGCAGAAAAACCCCGGGACCTAGTCAAGTTTTGAACACCACACTTTATTAAGCCGCTATAGACACTATCCTACTACAAGTTAACTTCAGACTGGAATGTAGTTGAGCCCTAACCAAGTCTCACACCGATTAAGGTACAGTCGCGTTCCTTACGCCTCTGAATCCCAGCAGGACTCTACGCACTTGATTCCCTTAGATGATATCACCCACAACTAAGAGTTGCTACGACCCAAAGTCGAAGGCTTATAAACAAATTTGTCTTCCAAAGATAAGTCTATTCTTATAGATAAATATGTATCCCACAGAAGTACCTATGAAGTTTTTGCTCTGTCTTTTGATAAATCAAGGTGAACAGGAACCAATTGATAATCCGGTCTTATATTCCCGAAGAACGGCCTAGAAATATCAATCACCTCACGATAACTTAATTATATTGTAGTAGAAGAAGTTATTGTGGAATCACAAAGAATGAGACGATGAGCTTTGTGATTACTTTTTATATCTTACCTATCGGAGATAGATATCGAGTGAATCTTAGAGAAGATAGTACTCAATACGATATAACAAGTAAGATCAGAACACGCAACTACAGAGAAAATAGTTGGGTATGGCTTCACGAATCCCAAATGAAGTCTTCAAGTCGTTAACCTATAATGGTTTTGGAAAAACCTAGGTTAAAGGAGAATCGACTCTAGTCGCAACTAGGACACAGGAAAGTGCTGGGATTAGGTTTTCCAGGTGTTAGAGTTCTCCCTTATATAGTCTTTTAAATCAAGGTTTGATTACAATCAAAGCTAAGTTAGCTTAGAAACAAAACATTCAATATTCACCGTTAGGTGAAAACCTGATTTAAGATTCAAGCTAAGTTTTATTAAAACCAAACCAATATCTCTCCACCGTTATATGGTCTTAGCTTATTTCACACAACTGAAATATGCCTTCATTTAGATATGGGTAACCATACCTAACGTGTATATTGAGTTGGCTCAACAATAATTAACCGAAGTTAGCCACATGAACACTTTTGTCTTAACCACATTCATCAAACACTTCTAGATCAAATATGATAACAATCAATTATGAAAGATAATCAAATGAATCTAATTGTGTTACTCATAGAGTTGTTTAATTATATATATCTCATAGAAGTATACAATAAATAATAGAAACAAAATTGGATTGATTCATAATCGTACAAAGTATTAATACCGAAATCAATTCATGAACATTAAGTCACGGTTTGCAAAAGATTGCCTTCCTTAATTTGTTATTGTACTTGTTCATGAGTATGAAAACATATTTAATCTGATTTCAGAACTTTAACCACTAGGTTTGCCAACTGGTAAGCAAACTATAGTATCCGGACTTGGTCTTGTCCAGCCGTTTGAAAACGAGTAAGCAATCAGCCATCCCGACCTAACTCAGGTAAAACCGGTCGCAAACTGGTATGAAAAATTGGTTTCCAGACTTTAACAATTAAAACCGTTCGCATATTGGTATGCAAACAAGGTTTCCGGACTTGAATCATACCAAAATAGTTTGCATACTGGTATGCATACTGTGTTGTATCCAGACAAAGGTTAATTGTTCTAAACTCTCATTTCAATAATTGAAACATCCTTAGAAGACGACAATAGCTGTCTCACAGAAACTATTAGCTTATAAGTAATTTTCAAGTGATCGAATGAACAATACGAAACTTTCCGAGTCGACATCAAATGATTGTCTCACACAAATCATGTAAGATGTTTCAAGGAAATTTTCACATGATCATCTTTTGACTTATTATTTAGTTTCCAACAAATAAATTGTTTCCAACTAAAGTCGTCAAGAATAATGATGAACGTAGCTAAAGCAAAAAGCTTCCAACTCGTATTTCGAGAAATAGATAAGCGAGATAAACTCATCTCGCAAGGCTGCTTTCTCCTGTTTCAATTCTTCAATCAACTGAGCGATCTTAGCCTCCTTCTTCATCACAACATCACTGGTCAGAGGAAATTTTTTCTCAATTGCTTCCTTAATGGCTTCAATCCTCTCACGAAGCCATCCTGAAAAGACGAGGGTACCCAAATATACCTCAATCTAAAACTTTTCCACCTATAAGTCCTTTCTCTGAAAGTGATTGTCTATGGACTGAGTCGAGACAATACAACTAATCGGTTCACACTTCGTGTGATCGTCTATGGATACGAGATCGAGAAAATACGACAACAAGATAACTTGCGTAATTGACTATGGATACAAGATCGAGACAATACAACAACGAAGTAAGATTACTTGATAATAGGTTCGGACTTAACCAAACACAATAGGATTGCTATCAAGTAATTAGGAATTAACGTTTGTGTATTTTACTTCTAATTATAATAAAACAATTATAATTGCGGAAATAGAAAAGTAAAAGACACATCAGATTTTGTTAACAAAGAAACCGCAAATGCAGAAAAACCTCGGGACCTTGTCTAGAATTGAATACTCTCAGAATTAAGCCTCTATACAAAATCTAAACCAACTTCGTATAATTGAGACCAAGCAACTAAACCTATAGTTCACTTAGTTCCCTCAGTATCCCTGTGCCTCCAACTTGTAATAAGTCACGCACTTAGAACAATTCCTTTGGTTCGTATTCCAAACAGTAAAGGAACAACAAATCTGTTTGGTAACAACTCTTTTCAAACAACGTGATATGAGTTTGACAAAAGGCTCTTCCATTTATCCCAATAAACTCCTTTGTCAGGTTCTTAGATCAATCTATTTAACAACTACCAAAATAATTGTCTAGACTATGCAATCAATACTCTTAATCACAAAGAATTGTATTGATGATGATATACTAAACTAATCAATCAAGGTTATCACAAAGATAAAAACCGATTATAGTTGGATCCCCAGCCGATCAAGTTTTGTGCACACCAAATATTATGAACTCAAATAAGAAATCTTCTTTGTATTCAAATCTTCTTAGATCTTCAATAAACACCTGAACACAAACAACTTGAAATCTCTTGTGATCAATCACACACAGAACGTAGTCTGTTAACGATGGATTATCACAAGACGTCTTTAGATCTACGGTTCATAATCTTTGGTGTGCACAATACTTGTTTCGGTATAGAGGATCCAACTATAATAGATTTATCCTTGTGGTAGATTAGATTGATTAGTTGTGTAGATCGACATCAATACAATTCTTTGTGATTAAAAGTATTGATTTCAAAATATTAACAATTACCTTTGGTATTTGATCATAAGATAGATCTAAGAACCTGACGAAGGAGTTTATTGAGATAAACAGAAGAGCCTTTGTAGAACTCACATCACTTGGTTGAAAAGAGTTGCTACCAAACAGATTTGTTGTTCCTTTACTGTTTGGAATACGAACCAAAGAAATTGTTCCAAGTACGTGACTTATTCATAAGTTGGAGGCGTGGGAATACAGACGGAACTAGGTGAACTATAGGTTTAGTTGTTTGGTATCAACTATACGAAGTTGGTTTGATTTTGTATAGCGGCTTAATCCTGAGAGTATTCAATTCTGGACAAGGTCCCGGGGTTTTTCTGCATTTGCGGTTTCCTCGTTAACAAAATCTTGTTGTGTCATTTACTTTTATTTTCCGCAATTATAATTTAAAGTAAATTACACCAACGTTAATTCCTATTTTACTTGATAGTAATCTGATAATGTTTTTTTGAATGATGTTGTAGTAATGAGGTTCAAACTCTCGGACTTGTGAAGATTAAATTTAAAGACTTAATAAAATTATATACAAAAATATTAACAAAGTGGGCGAGAGGTACGAGAAAACAACCAAGACATTGATTCCAATATTACACATGAATTAATGATGGTAAATAATCCAAAACTCTAATTATCTTTTAAGTCCTTCATATCTTAACTCACTAATAATCAAGCAAATTCTCAAACGTCAATTGTATCCCTTAAGCATAGATTATCTAAACAAAGCATAACCTATCTAATTGAATCACAACTGATTAGGAAAATTACGCAAACAATTTAAAACTCTGCAAAAGCAGTGATTGAGTGAATTATAATTAAATATTAGAGAAAATAAAATAGTTACCAATTATTCATGCGTAAATAGCTTCCTCATTGACTTGGTTGTGGGAGAATTAGCCGCCCATCATGTTGGAAACACGCTCAAAAATCATTATTATTGCTCAAACGGTGTTTACAAATGATGAAAAGGGAGAAATAATTCAAAACCGGGTTTGTAACAATTATATTTGTTACAAACCAGAGAACTACGACCCTCGGCAAATAAGACTGTCCTGCGACAGTAACAAATAAGACTGTCACTGTAACAAATAAGACTGTCAGCAGACAGTCGCTGAAACTGTAGCAAAATAAGACTGCTCTGTGTGGGTCTTATGTTCTTCGCGTTCTTCAGCAGCAGAAGAAAAATGGCAGCTCTGTAACTTGATTTTTTCTTCTTCTCTGGCTCTCCTCAGCCCCCCAAACTCTCGACACCCCTTCTCTATGATCCCGTCCACCTATTTATACTCCTTAGACTCATTTAATCACGCCATGATTCTCAATATTCTTCATTGAACTCAGGCAGTAAATAAAATATTTTGGGAATATTTTATTCCTTGATTTAGCTTCTCACGCGTTTCTACATCTGCAAAATCTCCTCATTTAACTTTTTCAAGGTCCAAAGTGTTGCTAGAGTCATTATACATGAGCTGTCCCTCTCATGCACGTGCTTCCCTTGTTTCTTCTCACGGATTTTTCATCCAAATTTGATAGACCAAAACACTTGTAATAGCTTTGCATATGTCCCAGGAACAATCCCATAAATTTTCAGCCATTTAGTCTCCCGATAACACCTCCAAATCCTTGATTGAAATCTGACAGTTGAGAATAAAAATTTTCCGCCAAAACGAATTTTTGAAATGTTGAAGATGGTGTCTCCCTAACCAAACTGGGGGTGCGAATAGCAGGTGCCCAACTGAGGTGCCCATTATCCAAATTGAGGGTGCCTTTAGTACTTTTCTACGGGAGTCCAAATAGCACTTTTTGAGCAACTTTTTCCACACAAGTGTATTTCTCCAAAAACACCTACAAACACACAAAGCATCAAAATTAGTACAAAAATCGAGCACTAACAATAGAGACATTGATTACAATTTAGACACAAAAATGTGTCTATCAAATACCCCCAAACTTATTATTTTCTAGTCCTCGAGCAAAACTAATAAAAAATAAAACAGAGTTAATCTCGGGAGGGTTTACCAGAGGTGTACCCACAAAACCATGACTTCTACTTGGTCACAAGTATCCAAAGAGCTATGAGGACATACATATTCTCAACCTATCTCCAAGTAAATAGAATGCCAGAGAAATTAAAGGTGTCAGCTCTAAAGCTGACTGAAGAAAAGGGGAGACACATCCGCAACACTGCTAGATAAAGAGATATCCGCTACACAGCTAGATAAACATTGTAAGATGCGTCCGCTGCTTTACAGCTGGATAAGATTAGGAGAGAGATAAAGATGAGAGGGACATCTGCTACACAGCTGGACTAATTACGTGTGATGAGTTAAACCAGTGCTAGAAAGATCTTGTGCCAGATTGAAAGCGGACTAACAAAGCAACCAAATGTATCTTTCTTCGACTCTCTCATAGTGCTCAGTAGAAACAACGTCTTCTTCGTTCTTCAACTTTTGATGATAAACTATCGAACCTCATAGAACCTTGACAATTAACTCTTCTCTTCGATTTCTTGCTTGACTTATAAATTTCTACTTCCCTTTGGCCTTATTGAACAAAACGTAAGAATGATTTTTTTCATTTTTCATTTTTTTTTTCATTTTTTTTTCCATTTTTCATTTTTCATTTTTTTTTTTTTTTTTTTTTTGGAAACAAAAATTACAAGAAAACAATTTACATGGCCATGAGAGAAGGACTTTCAAAACTTGGATTTTCGCAACTTGTGATGTCTTGGTATCATGGATTCTAACAACTTATATCACTTGCTCTTATAACTTCAACTTTTATTTTTGAATTATTCTTTTCTATTGTTGCTTCTAAACCTAAAACGTCTTCAACTTTCTTCATAGATTTTGATGTCGCTCCGCTTGTTGATGATGATAAGTTTCTACTGAGAGAGAGTCGCAATCCAGTAACTAAGACTACATTGTGAGGTTGCTTTGTCTTTCTGGCATTTCCTGACCTACTTGCCTTTACATCATGTATGGTTAGGTCCATCAAGGTTACCCTCTAAAAGGAACAAGTTCTCTCCTGAATTTCAAGGATCTCAATGTCTTTTTCTCTAATGTCTCAATAGATTGTTATCTCTAGCATTCTAACTTCTATCTTTTCGGTGAGAAACATTATGTAAACTTAGCTAACCGGATACCATGTGACGCTAGAAGTTTCAAAAATGCGACTAAAATACCCCCAAAATTAAATCTAACATTGTCCTCAATGTTCTAAAGATAAAATTAAAAGCATGAACAAGGAGAAATTGTTACCACTTGAAGCAAAAGAGATAAGGAAACATATTACCGTGTCGCAAGAATATTGGGTTACCTCCCAAGAAGTGCTAAGTTTAAAGTCTTCAGCCAGACATTGGAAGAATTAGTCACCTCATAGAATCATATAGAAGTAGCCGGAATAACTGTGGGTCATCTGGATCAAAAAGTATTACCCACAAGAAGAGGAAACTGCAACAGACCAAAAAGATACCGAACATACCCTTATTTAAGACAACTACATCTAGTTGTGGCTCAAGTTCAGGTTCTATAACTAGGTCTAGATAACAAGTTTTCATCGGTTGGATTTCCTCAAAGCTAAGATCCGGTTCAGGTATTAGAGTCTGGAAAAACTCAACTAAGAACTTAGAAGCACATAACAACAACCTGAATAATTGGGGATCCTCTAAGTCAATTAGATTTGACTCACACAGTTGACCACAATGAAAGAGGTGGTCTTCCTTAAGAAAATGTGTCGACCCTAATATCCTAAAGTGATTAGGTTTAGTCTCAAAACTTAATAACCGATACATCTTAAAATCAAAAGTTCCCACAATTGGAAGAAAAGTTTTTGGTGGGAAAATAAAGTCAATCTTGGTATCATAACCTGGGTTAACCACATCAACCATAGGATAGGTTTCTAACAACTGAGCTTCTTTCTGGACATCATTAGGTTCGGGAAAACGTGTATGAAGATAATCTTGTAAGATGGTTGAGGCACAAATGTCAAGTCCTACAAGAGGGTACTTTCTAAGAGTTAAAGCACACGGAGAATGATAATCACCCCCAAACTTAGAGTTTTCTGTGTCTCTAGAAAGACTAGTCACAACTTCCCTAATTTCTAGGTCATCAAATTCCTGAAAATGGTCAATTGCTTCTTCTAAGTTTGGTTCATCCTCACTCATCTCTACGAGTTTATCATCTTCTAAGACTAGTGTTTCTAAATCGCTAGATTCTAAAACAGTATTCTCAGGGTAAACTCTTTCCTCTAAATCATTATCGGCTTTGTAAACAGGAAATACTACATCGTCTAAAACGGGGGTATCTCTAGTCAAATCCTCGTCCATCTGAATAGGTGAATAATTATTAAAATTATTTGGATTTGAACTAGAAATAATATTATCATTAAAAAGCTCATTGGGAGTAACAGATTCCTCATCAATATGCCTATATATTTCAGATTCTTCATCAATACTATCCTCATCACAGTCCTCATTATAATAACATGAAAAAGGTCGAACCTCATCAAAACAAGTAGTGTTACCAATTCTAACCTCGTCATCTTGATTATGTGAATAAAAACTATCCTTATTTTCGAGGGTGGTATTGGGAAAACTACACTGGAAATTAAGACTATCCTGAGCAAGTTTTTCCACAATCCTATTTGTAATCTCAGTAAATTGCTTGAGGGTCTCTTCTAGAGATATCTTAGTTGACCGCTCTACGGACTCTTCTGGGAGAAGAATATTATAAGTATCTTTCATAAATAACTTCCGTGTTGACTCATTGAAACTCTTGAGAGACTCTTCTAGAGAAATAGAAGGATTGTTTTTCTCGTATGACCTGTGGGTATATGGATAGTAATTGGGCTCACAATGGTATGGACCATAACCTTCAAAAGTTTTGCGTTCCCAATCAATATTCACACTATGGTCATAAAAAGGATAATGTCCAAGCTGCTCAGTCGGATACTCATTGTATTGGCTATTATAATACCAGTTCGACATCCTAAGCGCAAGGGAATTTTACACAATCACAAACAAGGCTGACTCGACCAAATCAAACCTATAAAATCTAGCAAACAACAAGCATGATAACTCCACTTAGATTTTTTCTAGACCAGCTTCTAATCTTTCGAAAAGGAATTCGTTACAATCTGAGCAAACCTTTCTGGAATCAATCCGAGTTTAAGTAAGTTGAATTGAGACGAGGGAAGCTGCGAGGAGCTTTGATACCCAAGGTCTCACCGGTATTATAAGGCGGCGCAGTCACGCATTCAACTCGCAGAAACCATCATGAACTTCAAAGTATGCTCAAAAGAGTAACCAATATTTTTCTAACGACTTTCCTGTTAAGCTCGTTACCCTATAGGTCTCGTTCTAGTCAAAATTTTAAGCTTAGGTTCGCGTTTGGTTTCGTTTTCCTAAGGCGGGCAAGAAGGAAACGGTGATGAAATCCAAGTCCTTATCTTAATTTGGCCAGGCCTTGCCCTTTACTAGGAAATTAAAACAACCGTATTCAAATCCTCAGCATATATTCACCTTAAGGCATACAATAAACCCGCTGACAGGGGATTCGCGGGTGTTTCGAAAGCTTACCTCCTGTACCAGACGGGCGCAGAACCGCTGAAGTCGCCTCGGACCACGACTCCTATGTCTTGTCCGAACCCGAGGGGCCGAGACGATATTGTAATCGTCGTCCTTCCCTACAAACAGTTTTATATTTAATGTACCCTTATTTAGGGTTTAAAAAGATAAAAATAATAATTGTCCAAGTCCAAAGTCCAAATAAAGTGCAAAAGAAAAGAAATAAAAATAAAATAATAATTACAAAAAATGGAAGGTCTCTAAAAAAAATAAATAAATTCTCTCTTTTTTTTTAATTTTTTCTTTCACTTTTTTTTTGCTTTGTCTTTTTCCTTCTCTTTTAGCTTTAAGCTTTGATTCCAAGTCTTTAGTATCCAACTTCAAACCTGTAATACAAAGACACACCCAAAGAAACGTAAAAAGAACAAATGAAATAAAAAAAACCTAAAAATTCTATCTAAGCACAAATCCCCGGCAGCGGCGCCAAAATGATAATGTTTTTTTGAATGATGTTGTAGTAATGAGGTTCAAACTCTCGGACTTGTGAAGATTAAATTTAAAGATTTAATAAAATTATATACAAAAATATGAACAAAGTGGGCGAGAGGTATGAGAAAACAACCAAGACATTGATTCCACTATTACACATGAATTAATGATGGTAAATAATCCAAAACTCTAATTATCTTTTAAGTCCTTTATATATTAACTCACTAATAATCAAACAAATTCTCAAACATCAATTGTATCCCTTAAGCATAGATTATCTAAACAAAGCATAACCTATCTAATTGAATCACAACTGATTAGGAAAATTAAGCAAACAATTTAAAACTCTGCAAAAGTAGTGATTGAGTGAATTATAATTAAATATTAGAGAAAATAAAATAGTTACCAATTATTCATGCGTAAATAGATTCCTCATTGACTTGGTTGTGGGAGAATTAGCCGCTCATCATGTTGGAAACATGCTCAAAAATCATTATTATTTCCCAAAGGGTGTTTACAAATGATGGAAAGGGAGAAATAATTCAAAATCGGGTTTGTAACAATCATATTTGTTACAAATCAGAGAACTACGACCCTCGGCAAATAATACTGTCATGCGACAGTAACAAATAAGACTGTCACTGTAACAAATAAGATTGTCGACAGACAGTCGCTGAAACTGTAGCAAAATAAGACTGCTCTGTGTGGGTCTTATGTTCTTCGCGTTCTTCAGCAGCAGCAGAAAAATGGCAGCTCTGTAACTTGATTTTTTTTCTTCTTCTCTGTCTCTCCTCATCCCCCCAAACTCTCGACACCCCTTCTCTATGATCTCGTCCACCTATTTATACTCCTTAGACTCATTTAATCACGCCATGATTCTCAATATTCTTCATTGAACTCGGGCAGTAAAGAAAATATTTTGGGAATATTTTCTTCCCTGATTTAGCTTCTCACGCGTTTCTACATTTGCAAAATCTCCTCATTTATCTTTTTCAAGGTCCAAAGTGTTGCTAGAGTCATTATACATGAGCAGAACACGTTTAAATTCTCCAAAACTCATGTAATCCCGTGAACTGTCCCTCTCATGCACGTGCTGCCCTGGTTTCTTCTCGCGGATTTTTCAGCCAAATTTGATAGACCAAAACACTTGTAATAGCTTTGTATATGTCCCAGGAACAATCCCATAAATTTTCAGTCATTTAGTCTCCCTATAACACCTCCAAATCCTTGATTGAAATCTGACAGTTGAGAATAAAATTTTCCCACCAAAACGAATTTTTGAAATGTTGAAGATGGTGTCCCCCTAACCAAACTGGGGGTGCGAATACCAGGTGCTCAACTGAGGTGCCCTTTATCCAAATTGAGGGTGCCTTTAGTACTTTTCTCCGGGAGTCCAAATAGCACTTTTTGAGCAACTTTTTCCACACAAGTGTATTTCTCCAAAAACACCTACAAACACACAAAGCATCAAAATTAGTACAAAAATCGAGCACTAAGAATAGAGACGTTGAATACAATTTAGACACAAAAATGTGTCTATCATAATCCTATTCTGTTTGGTTAAGTACGAACCTATTATCAAGTAAACATACTTCGTTGTTATATTGTCTCGATCTCGTATCCATAGACGATCACACGAAGTGTGAACCGATTAGTTGTATTGTCTCGACTCAGTCCATAGACAATCACTTTCGGAAAAAGAACTTATAGGTAGGAAAAGTTTTAGCTTGAGGTATATTTGGGTACCCTCGCCTTTTCATTTATGATGACATCTAAATAAGTTGATATGGTATTCTCTTTTGGTCATGAACAATCTCTGTGAAAATTTCATGAGGATCCAACTAGTTTTCGTACCTTTGCCAATTTATATTGATAAAAAGGGGGAGAATTAATGTGTAGTGTGATACTACAAATACATATGGTTTACAGATCATTATGTAAGGGGGAGTGGTTTTCATGTTGAGATGAAGTATTGACTAAGGGGGAGTGATACATATCACCATAGTATTGTTGTCAAAGTTGTGATACAATTGGACTTTGATGTTGTGTAATAATACTATGACACCGTATAACAATGATTGAGAGCATTTTGTTTTCTCATTGTTATCGCTACGGATCTTCAACAACTGTGATGCTGAGCTTACAACCTTTAGGATCATGGAGTACTTAGAAGTGACGAAGATTTCGAGTCGCGTTGAAGATGCCAAAGAGATCAAGTATTTGTATGAGAAGGTACAATTTCTATCTATTTTTTAATCCATATGTATTGATAGTTTTGTCAGTAAAATTGACAAAGGGGGATATTGTTAGAGCACTGCTCGGTCGAACTCGCATGCATTGCTATCTCAAGCATGTTTGTCAATGTTAATGATCAAAACTATAAGTCTTGATTTCTAGCCTATTTATAGATGTCTCGGACTAGGACATAGATAGTGTAGTTGAGATTAGATTTCACAGAGTTCATCATTTGAAGACAAAGAACTACTAACGGGAGCTTGTGGAACTTCTTCGACAAAAGGTATGTGGAGACTTGAACTCATATATCACTTGGAAAGTCTATTTCTACTATATCCTATATTGAGACATAAGTCGTGTTACGATATAGTTTTCTCTATACACATTTGAGATTTCGAGCTGAGTATATCTAGCCTACATATTTATCGAAATATGTGTTAGTAAGCTTTCGCTTCGACCAAGTTCATCTTATATCATGAGAAAATTGCCGAGTAACATCTTACATGGTTTGTGTGATACAATCATTTGATGTAGGCTTGGAATATTTCGATAATGATTATTTCAATATCTTGAAAATTGCTTTGATGCTAATAGTGTGTGAAAACGGTTATTGTCATTATAGAATAATGTTTCAATGATTGAAATAAAGAGTTGAGAATGTAACCATGTCTGGATATAAGCATATATATTGTGTTCGCACATTAGTGTATAAATCCACAAACCGGGAACCAAGTGTATGCATATGCGTGTATACCAAATTGGTGAAGGAGACAAGATAAGTATGCGTACCCGTAAGCATACTGGCGGAATTTTTCGAACCTAAAATATCTGCTGAGTTTGGGAACTACAAACTCCTAAACTAGTCACCTTAAGTATGCGTATCCGTACGCATACTGGCGGAAGTTTTCGAATCGAAAATTTCTGCTAAGTTTGCAAATTTAACAAACTCAAATCCGGTTGCTTAAGTACGCATACCCATACACATACTTAAGCTGGTTACTTTGTCAAATCGGTCAGTTCATGAACTTAAACATTTAAATCATAAGGAATGCAATCTTTGCAAACCGTGGCTATAATGTTCATGATTGATTCAAGTGAATCAAACCGATTTGGTTTCAATTGTGTTTTCTGTAACAATTGAACAACTCTTTAACTAGTTTCATTTGAGTCATTTGAACTAGTTATGGTTGAGATGAATAAGGTTGATATGAGAGTAATCATATGGCTAACCTCGGTTAACTATATGTGAACCAACATGGTGTACACGTTTAGGTACGGTTACATAAACCTAAATGAGGGTACATTTCATTTGTGTGTAACAAGTTAAGTTCGATCTAACTGTTGAAAGATATTAGCTTGGTTGAATTAGGTTTTTCATCTAACGGTGATTATTGAATGCTTTATTACCAAGGTAACTTGGATTGCAAACCCTGATTTGAAAACTATATAAAGGAACCAACATGGTGTACACGTTTAGGTACGGTTACATAAACCTAAATGAGGGTACATTTCATTTGTGTGTAACAAGCTAAGTTCGATCTAACGGTTGAAAGATATTAGCTTGGTTGAATCAGGTTTTTCATCTAACGGTGATTATTGAATGCTTTGTTACCAAGGTAACTTGGATTCCAAACCCTGATTTGAAAACTATATAAAGGAGAACTCTAGAAACTGGGAAACCTAATCCCCATGTAACACCCCGAATTTCGGGCCTGAATTTCAACCCAAATCCAAAATCCAAAATGCTACCTTAAATATCAGGCCCTGACTTCCATACTTGGCCCAAGTCCAAACGACTAATTCTTTGTTTAATCTTTATTTATGTTTAATTCAGAAATTCTGTTGCAGCGGATACATAAAAATTCTTTTCGGAACATCTAACCGTTAATTTGACGTGATTTTTAATTTACATGAACCCTACAGAAATATACTTTATCAGAAAATTAATTTCACCGTTAAAAGTTCCAGATTAAATCCAAAATAATTACGTTTTTAAGAAAGATTCATAAAACAGAAACTGACGCCAGGTCACTCAAATAATTTTTACCGAGTCCAATACGAATCTATAAATTATTATAATTATATATTCTGAATCCTAACTTATTGCCTTTCCATTAATAAAATTTCTAGGATTTTTAGTTTATCTTAAATACATTTTGACCATAGTCAAACGAGTAGTTGACCAGTACTGCAGAAACGCACAACAGTGACGATTCGTTTTAGAAAAATCATATCAATTCACTCACAACTTCAAATTTTCTTTGGTCGATCATTATGAAAAGATAAAAGAACCATCTTTGAGTTTTCAGTAGACTCTAAAGGCTAAAACATGACATAGAATATTTAAAAAAAATAGACAACTTCAGTAAAATTGAATCTGACAGAAAACGTCTGATCCTTGTACAGTAAAACAATTGATTTAAAAATACTTCTGGAACTCATAAAATTATGAAATTTTTATATGTACATATTGAGAGATTTTTACATGTAACATAAAAAAAATGAGACAAAAACGTATTATATAATAATTATGATAGACAGTCAAACTGACATGATCCAGAAATTTCCATTATTCAATCAAATAGAGTAGTCTAAACAAAGCATTGTTTTCTTTGATTATACATTAACCCAATAATCTTTAAAGCTTTAATAACCAATAAATAACTAATTAAATCATCTAAAAGAGTTGGTGATATTTTATTACAATCCCAATCATAAATCCTATGCAAACTACTAATAATAGCACCAAAACCGATCTCTATGCTTTTCCGCCATTAACTCCTTGTGGTGCCATAAAATCTGGAATTTTTTGTCATTAAACGACGTGAGTTGTGACACCCAGTAGGAAAAGAAGCAACAAAACATTTTATCAAACATTTTCAATTCTTTTTAAAACAACTAGCATGGTTAATAGCATCACAAATACATGGAAACACCACATCCATAAGAACAATCAAATCAATCACATCAAATCCGCTCGCCCCAGGGAGCCCCACGTGGGTTTAGGGAACAAAACCGTTCCCAAGGATATCTCGTATCCCATCATAGTTGTTTTTAAGAATCACAATCTATGGACCGCATCCCAACATACATAATCATACTCACAACATCGATTATCATTCATATATGAATCAAAACTTACAAAATAAAATTAATTAAAAGAAACTTAAATAAAAAGAAGGTTTTTGATTGTGTTGCGTCTACCTCAAACGCTAGTAATAATCCTAAGGAAAAACAGATGCAAAACATCGGATGCCAAGAATCCCCAAGTTCCACCCGTGAACAAAAGTTCTCTCTTCCTCTTATAAGATGATATGTATGTGACAATGAGGTTTTAACACTGCTCGCCACCGCAAGCAAAAACAGTTTCTCTGCTGGTAACCTATTCTATTTTTTTATTTTATTTTTCTATTTTCAATGTTTCGTCTTGCAAGGTGCGCAAAGAAGAGGACAAACCCTAACAACGAATGCCTTATATAAGATTTCTACTCAACCTTAAATTTTCCAAACATCTCGCATGCAGTAAACGCGGCTTGAGAAAATTTTATCTCTAACCGAGTTATTATGGGAAGCTATGTCAATCCAAATTACTTAAATCTAGTGAACGGTCCAATGAGAGCTCAACACATAGCAATGTGACATATGCTAACCAATAACAATGTGAGTTGTGGCAAGATGAAACAAAAGAATATGGCAACAACAAAGACCTTTTCAAAACACAATTTTAGCTTATTATATCGTGGCAGACAAATTAAGTCACCAATCTAATACCTGGTTGACATGTTGAGTGGGTACTTCGTCGGCCCACTTAGATTAAATCTTAAGGTTAATATATATAGGCCCATTAAAGAAGGATAAGATGATATTAATCAGGCCCACTAGCAAAACTATAGTTATTATTTACCAATTACTCTAACCAATTATAAAGCAAAAATTCGAAATTACCAAACTAGCCTTTTTTTAAAAGACGAAAATACCCTTGAAATTTGGACGGATATTACAACCTCACACACTTCAAGAAATTTAGTCCCTAAATTTAAAGTAACAAAGCGACAAAAATTTCAAGCTAAGAAGAAAAACCATATCAACAATTTTATCGAAACACAATTAAAATTTATGAATTGTTTGTGCAACAACTAGTTCCCGAAGGATCTAATCGCCGCTCTGATACCAAACTGTAACACCCCGAATTTCGGGCCTGAATTTCAACCCAAATCCAAAACCCAAAATCCAAAATGCTACCTTAAATATCAGGCCCTGACTTCCATACTTGGCCCAAGTCCAAACGACTAATTCTTTGTTTAATCTTTATTTATGTTTAATTCAGAAATTCTGTTGCAGCGGATACATAAAAATTCTTTTCGGAACATCTAACCGTTAATTTGACATGATTTTTAATTTACATGAACCCTAAAGAAATATACTTTATCAGAAAAATTAATTTCACCGTTAAAAGTTCCAGATTAAATCCAAAATAATTACGTTTTTAAGAAAGATTCATAAAACAGAAACTGATGCCAGGTCACTCAAATAATTTTTACCGAGTCCAATACGAATCCAGAAATTATTATAATTATATATTCTGAATCCTAACTTATTGCCTTTCCAGTAATAAAATTTCTAGGATTTTTAGTTTATCTTAAATACATTTTGACCATAGTCAAACGAGTAGTTGACCAGTACTGCAGAAACGCACAACAGTGACGATTCGTTTTAGAAAAATCATATCAATTCACTCACAACTTCAAATTTTCTTTGGTTGATCATTATGAAAATATAAAAGAACCATCTTTGAGTTTTCAGTAGACTCTAAAGGCTAAAACATGACATAGAATATTTAAAAAAAATAGACAACTTCAGTAAAATTGAATCTGACAGAAAACGTCTGATCCTTGTACAGTGAAAACAATTGATTTAAAAATACTTCTGGAACTCATAAAATTATGAAATTTTTTATATGTACATATTGAGAGATTTTTACATGTAAAATAAAAAAAATGAGACAAAAACGTATTATATAATAATTATGATAGACAGTCAAACTGACATGATCCAGAAATTTCCATTATTCAATCAAATAGAGTAGTCTAAACAAAGCATTGTTTTCTTTGATTATACATTAACCCAATAATCTTTAAAGCTTTAATAACCAATAAATAACTAATTAAATCATCTAAAAGAGTTGATGATATTTTATTACAATCCCAATCATAAATCCTATGCAAATTACTAATAATAGCACCAAAACCGATCTCTATGCTTTTCCGCCATTAACTCCTTGTGGTGCCAAATCTGGAAATTTTTGTCATTAAACGACGTGAGTTGTGACACCCAGTAGTAAAAGAAGCAACAAAACATTTTATCAAACATTTTCAATTCTTTTTAAAACAACTAGCATGGTTAATAGCATCACAAATACATGGAAACACCACATCCATAAGAACAATCAAATCAATCACATCAAATCCGCTCGCCCAGGGAGCCCCACATGGGTTTAGGGAACAAAACCGTTCCCAAGGATATCTCGTATCCCATCATAGTTGTTTTTAAGAATCACAATCTATGGACCGCAGCCCAACATACATAATCATACTCACAACATCGATTATCATTCATATATGAATCAAAACTTACAAAATAAAATTAATTAAAAGAAACTTAAATAAAAAGAAAGTTTTTGATTGTGTTGCGCCTACCTCAAACGCTAGTAATAATCCTAAGGAAAAACAGATGCAAAACATCGGATGCAAAGAATCCCCAAGTTCCACCCGTGAACAAAAGTTCTCTCTTCCTCTTATAAGATGATATGTATGTGACAATGAGGTTTTAACACTGCTCGCCACCGCAAGCAAAAACAGTTTCTCTGCTGGTAACCTATTCTATTTTTTTTATTTTATTTTTCTGTTTTCAATGTTTCGTCTTGCAAGGTGCGCAAAGAAGAGGACAAACCCTAACAACGAATGCCTTATATAAGATTTCTACTCAACCTTAAATTTTCCAAACATCTCGCATGCAGTAAACGCGGCTTGAGCAAATTTTATCTCTAACCGAGTTATTATGGGAAGCTATGTCAATCCAAATTACTTAAATCTAGTGAACGGTCCAATGAGAGCTCAACACATAGCAATGTGACATATGCTAACCAATAACAATGTGAGTTGTGGCAAGATGAAACAAAAGAATATGGCAACAACAAAGACCTTTTCAAAACACAACTTTAGCTTATTCTATCGTGGCAGACAAATTAAGTCACCAATCTAGTACCTGGTTGACATGTTGAGTGGGTACTTCGTCGGCCCACTTAGATTAAATCTTAAGGTTAATATATATAGGCCCATTAAAGAAGGATAAGATGATATTAATCAGGCCCACTAGCAAAACTATAGTTATTATTTACCAATTACTCTAACCAATTATAAAGCAAAAATTCGAAATTACCAAACTAGCCTTTTTTTAAAAGACGAAAATACCCTTGAAATTTGGACGGATATTACACCTCATACCTCCTGTGTGTTATTAGTTGCATAACTAGAGTCGATTCTCCTTTAACCTTAGGTTTTTTCTCGAGACCCTGTAGGTTAACGACTTGAAGACTTCATTGGGATTGTGAAGCCAGACCCAACTATTATCTTTGTAGTTGTGTGATCTGATCTTGCTATTTCTATCGTGTTAAGTACAATTGAAATAATTGGCTCGAGATTTTATATCTCCGATAGGCAAGATAGAAAAGTAATCACAAACACCTTCGTCTCATTGTTTGTGATTCCAAAATAATTTGTTTCGTAGTCGATTAAGTTTATTGTGAGGTGATTGATAATACTAGGTTGTTCTTCGGGAATATAAGTCTGGTTTATCAATTAGTTCCTATTCACCTTGATTCATCAAAAGACGGAACAAAAACTCTTGGGTAGTTCTGTGGGAGACAGATTTATTCAATCCTATAGACTTTTCTGTGTGAGACATATTTGTCTATCAAGTCTTCGACTTTGGGTCATAGCAACTCTTGGTTGTGGGTGAGATCAACTAAGGGAGTAAAGTGCGCAGTATCCTGCTGGGATCAGAGACGTAAGGAGCACAACTGTACCTTGAATCAGTGTGAGATTGATTAGGGATCAACTACAGTCCAGTCTGAAGTTAATTGGTAGTAGGCTAGTGTCTGTAGCGGCTTAATACAGTGTGGTGTTCAATTTGGACTAGGTCCCGGGATTTTTCTGCATTTGCGGTTTCCTCGTTAACAAAATTCTGGTGTCTGTGTTATTTTTTTTCTGCATTATATTTTGTTGTATAATTAAAATATCACAGGTTATGCGTTAAGATCAATCAATTAGAATATCTAACCTTTGGTTGTTGATTTACATTGATTGACACTTGAACATCGGTCTTTGGTACCGTTCAAGTACTTCCTCTTATATTCAATCGAGCTCGCAGATTTCTATTTGCTGATTGTGGAATTAATTAAGAGTTAGAGATATTAAACTCTTTGATGTACTTTATTCTAGATTGAGTCTGACTGTCTAGTTGATTCTCTAGAAAGTGTATTGGAGTAAGTCCTCTCATATTGCCAAATGAATTGTTGGGTGTGGTTGTTAGACCCCCGCATTTTCACAAGAAAAGTGGTTGCAGACAAGTCCCTTGGGAAAAGCTTCAAAAGGTTGAGTACTGATGAAACTTCAGTAAACAATAAGAGCATCACTAAAGATTAAGTCGTATGCCGATGACTTAATCCAGAAAAATAGACTTCAGTTTTTGATTTCTTTCAATAATTGTAAAGTCTATTATGAATAAAACTATCTTCTTATTATGAATAAAATTATTATTTTATAATTTTTCGTGTAATAGTTTTTGGTTATTTAGCCTGTGCTTGAATGCTTTATTTTATTGCTATGTATGTTTATGGGATGTTTGATTTCAATTTTATTACCTTGATATTCGATCTCATAATGTGTGAACCCTTATATTTTGGGTGACTTTTTGATTTAGCGGGGTTAAGTTCTAGCCCATGTTGGTAGGATTTATCAAAGGATCATGAGGGGTTCCTGTAGAAACAATATGTGAAAAAGTCACAATATGCTGAATCGTTTGTGTTTGTGGGTGAAAACCGTTTCTGTTGATTTTGGTAATTTTGGGTGTGTGGATGAGAAACGAATCTAAACCCTAAACAATGTACTGCACGGGAGTACTTTTTATTCGAGAGATCAATCTGTACAATCCTGGCCTAAACCAAGAAATGGTCGTTCCATGCTTGATTCGGTCACAAAGTGAAGGAGAAGGGTTGGTCTTAAGGAGGGAAGCGAAGACAGTGTTGAGACCAACATAGTTGATTCTGAAGGTGTGTTTGTTTATGACTTGTATCTGAAAGAGAACTGGCTAGCAGAATGGAAAGCTACCAGGTGATTTCCACATACTGTGTTGTTGCCGACCAAAACTTGTTGTTTGGTGAAAATAGGTGAAGCCTATTTATACAAGTCATATTGAAACGTACCATGGTCTCGTAGGAAGTGGAAACGATTGATTGGTGGAAGAAAAGAGTAACGTGTAACCGTCAGTCACTATGCTTCCATGATGAAGGAAGTGAATTCGTTTACACCGTTACTTTTTTACCACTACTAATTATCCTACTTCATGAAACTTTCTTGTAACGGGCGCATTGCACGCCGCACGCTGTAAACCGCCAGACCAATACCCTGATGAGCATCCCCCAGTTTGTGACATGTTTGATGTCTCGAGTGTTTTCGTGGAAAATATGTAGCACTTTGCTACATGTGGCAAGTCAAAGTCAAGGGACTTACCACAGGAAAATAGCATGTAATGCTATTAGGCTTGTTGGTCGCCTAAAACTTGCCACAGGTTTGTTAGTTCGGTGGTGAACTTCGATGGCTGAGATCGCATCTCATGAAGGAGGGTAGCCATTGATTACGGCTACCTTGTGTTGGCGCCTGATAATGGCGCGGTGGTGTTTTGGTGTACGCCAGTGGAAATCTGGCATGGCTAGCATGTGCATGCAAGTGGCGCGGTGATTCAAGTGGCGCCTGGCGTATCCATGGCCACTATATTTAGGCAGATGGTCGTCTGAAACTTGCCATAAGTTTGTCAGTTCGGTGGCGAACTTGGATGGCTGAGATTGCATCTCATGAGGGAGGATGGCCATTGAATATGGCCACATCTTGTTGTATAGAAAAGTGGCGCCATTGGCATAGTGGCGCCTGGCGGAGCCATGACATAGCGGCATGCCAGTGGCGTAGCCGTGACAGCTGTTTTCGCATATTGGTGTTAGACCCAAATATGGCTTCTGGCAATATTGGCCTTGTTGCTAAGTTCATATTGAGGCCTTAGGAGAGTCACTGGACTCAGTTACCATGGAAACTTTTAGCCAAATTTGGGTTTGGCGTATCACAACTCTATTTAGCACGTGCGGCATGATTGCGGCATGACGGTGTGGCTGGCATAGTTAGCACATGTCAGTGGCACGAAGTAGCGTCTGGCATAGCCATGGCCGCTAGACTTTGGCACCTCGGTGTTGGACCCACATGTGGCGTGGCAACATTGTCCCTGTTGCCCCATCAATCCCAACGCTCTGGGAAACTTTACTTGGATTGGTTGGCGTAGCAACTTTGCATAAATTAGGGTTTGGTATGTCGAAACCTTAATTGGTGCGTGTGGCATGCGGCCGCGGCATGGCGACACACTTTTTTGTGCAAACGGTGCCATAGCTATGCCAAAAGAACTATGGCAGGGCCGTAGTGTGGAAACGGCCACAAGAGTAAGGATTGCCGTGGGTGGCTATGATATGGTGCCATTCCTACGGCTTCGTGGGCCCCACACGACTCGTGGCATGTTGTGGGGTCGAAGTGGCATAATTTGTGTTGCGAAAATTAGGGTTTTGGTAGGGTCGTGCTTCTGACTAGAAACCCTAATTTGAGCTTATCATGGCGTTGGCCCCGAGCAGGAGGTAGGTTAGCACGTAGGGCGCTATTTATGGCATGTTGCCACGAAGTGGCATGTTTGGCATGTTGGTGCGGCGGAGTGGCATGTTGGCGTTCCGCTCAACTTATTGGCGCAACATGGCACGTTCGACATGTTGGTGCGGCTTTTGGAAAGCCAATTAATATGTTGTTGTGGCAGGGCGCGTTTGGCTTGCCAATTAGTATGGTGGTGCGGCGGGGTCCGTTTGGCCTTTAATGTATGGTGACGAGTTTAGAGCGACTTGATTGGTCAAGAAAAGGGGTCGGCCAAACATAAAGCGCGGCCATACCTCTCGTGCTCGTGGCACATTTTAAAGTGACCTGATTGGTCGGTAGGAAGGAGAGGGGTCGGCCAAGCATGGGCGTGGCTACACTTCTAGTGTGAGTGTGGCGGCTTTAGAGCGACCTGAGTGTTCGATGGAAACTGGGCCCGGCAGGTATGGGCCCATCCGCAACTGGTGTGAGCGTGCCAGTTTTAAGGCGACCTGATTGGTCGAGGGAAGCAGGGCCGGTTTAGGATGGGGCGTGGCCAATGGCAAGTGGCGCCAGCCGGCCTAAGGAATGGACACGCCTCCCTTTGCTGCTGCGGCTCCCCGTTTTTTGATTCTGGGCAAGTTTTTGCACCTACTGATCCATGGAGGATTAATTACCTAGTTTGCCTAGGCTTATTTTCGACAAGCAAGGTCTGGTATACTGCGCAAGGCGCAAAAGTAATTGATTGAATTATATGTGTTGATACAGAGTTCTTTAAGTTCATATCCAGAGAGCAACATGCTTTATGATTGAATACCTTATGCAAAGACCTTATCCTTGATATTTGGAAATTCGGGTTACTCTGCTGCGAGTGAACACAAATTGTCATGTCATATCAACATTAAGGGTTCAGCCGGGGAACATAGCATAGAAAGCATTCAAAGAAACTTATATTAAGTGAATATGGGAAAGGCGCCGAAATTTACAGAAAATGGGATGGTTGCTACATGCACCAGTTTGGATAAATTTCATAAGAAAATATTGATTTGCTCAATAAATATGTCAGCGGAGAGGTTAACACTCATGGCTCCGTTTCCTTACAGAGTGACGTCACATCAGATGTAAGGTTTTACAATTTTAACCCTAAGCTAAAAAACACCATCAACATTAAGTCCCCTGCTTAGCACGTAACAGTGGCGTTGTTGCGGGGTAAGCATGAGATGGTGACAGACAAGAGTAAAATCAAACGGGCAAGACGTGAAGAGATTGCCAAGGAAATTCGACTAACCTTTGGTAGAAGGCATGAGGAATTCGTGATCCTTTCATTGGCGGCTTTGCATAAATTCTGCTTGGACATAGGGTGTTGGCATTAGCGCAGCAACTTTGGCTGCTGACCGGCAGAGGCGGCACTGCAACTTGGTTCGCGGAACAGGCGTTGGACGGTTGGGAAAGGTAGATGGCGCTGTTGGCTTTGAATGATGGATGGCGCTGCTTTCTCGGCTATATCCATGGAATGGTGCTGCTGGATAGATCCGCGAAGAAGCAGAAGTGGCACGGCTGGCTCCTGATTTGTGGAATGGTGGATGGCACTGCTTTGAATGGCCAAGATGGCGCTTCCTTGGTTCGTGGATATGGCGTTGCTGGCTATGGAAAAGTGAATGACACCTGGTTTCAGTCCATGGAGTGATGAAAACTGGCTTCAGTCCGTGGAATGGTGGGAACAACACTTGGAATTTTGGCTACTATACAGCGAGGATGAAGCCGGCTAGGTCACAGGATGAACAGAGATAACACGGCTTTGATCACGGAGTGCTGGAGTCATGGCGATGCTTCGAGCGGTGAAAGTGGCGCTCTTTTGGCTATCTGGACGTTTTCTTCCAATCCTCATTAGGGTTTCAACAAGAAACTTCATCTGGTTGAGGCTGTTTTTTCGGCCATCATGTAAAGTCATGGTGTTTGCTTAGCATATGTTTCTCTTTATGGTTTCTACAATATATATGCTAGCGCAATTAGGTTGTCCTTCTTAGTTCAAAACAAAGACTTTCTCTGTTGAATCTGTATTTCCTTCATCACGTCGAGCAGAAGCGAATCATCTTCGAGTCAACTAGATTCTTCAGTCAAACGCAGGCGGCTTGTACCGAGAGTATGTCTTTAACCATCTCTTAATTTTCGAAATGATGAATCTTCTTTTCCCATAACATTCATTTTCTCTTCTTTTCTCAGTGTGGACAAATATCTGATTCTGGCGACAACTCCCCCGTCCGGGTCATACGAGTTAAGAAGATCATACCGATACGTTTTTTTAATTGTCCAATAGATATTTGTTTGTTACCACCAGTGAATGAGAAAGAGAGAGTTTCTTTTGTGCAGAGATATCCATCTGGAACATGTGTGACCATTGTTGATGATGATGATCTGACCACCCCCTTCCTTCGAATCCGAGCACACCAACCGATGCAGATCTGGAAAATACTGATTTGGGTATCTCTTGCCATGAATATCCCAATGCAGGTTTGTCATTCGAAATCCGCATGAGGTGTTTATCTTCTAGCTACCGAAACGTTGGTAAATTCCTAGTGCGAAAGGAATTCGTGACTCTGTACATGAAAATATGGATAAGATATGGTCATATTTCCACCAGGAGCGTGGTGAAGCATTGCCCGTCTGGTTTGGTTACCACATTGAACTGTCTCCTGTCCATGATTGTTGAAATGGAAGGCGCATCCATCCGCGACGTCACGAAATCAACTACTTAAAAGTGGGAAAACATGGTGTCTACCTGTGAATCCCTCGAGTTTAACGTAAGTTAGCTGCGACATCGCCTTGATATTGTGAAGGTTGATAGAGCCGGTATCCTTGCCAACGTCGTTCCTACCACAAATGCCATTTTGGAAGAGGAGAAGGCTCTGGCCGTGGAATCCCAAAAGGTGAAAAAGGCAATCCAGAACTTGAAAAGTAGGACTGAAAGATGTCAAAACAGGCTGAAGATGATGCTTTCAAGGAACTACAATCTATTGGATAGGCTTTTCTGAGTCATGTAGTTGCGAGATGCCTGGTTTTACTTCTAGGTCTCGAATATTTTTTTTTTGTATTGGTTTTGGAGAAATAAGATAATTTTCATTAATGTGTTTTGACTGAATGAAATTTGATAACAGGGATGTGAAGGAAATGGAAAAATGCCTAGCTAGCCGAGCTAAGAGGCGGCGAGGGGTGGGGTAATGGTTAGGCGTAGTATGCCTTGAGCCATTTTCCATTGATGATTGTTTCCAACTTGCCTCAATCTTCCTTGATGACCTTGTAGTATCCACTGTTATACGCTTTGGTGACCACATAAGGCCCTTCCCATTTTGGGGAGAATTTTGGTATGGACATGTCTTGTTGGATGTGTTTGGCGGTCTTCAACACCAGATCCCCTCCTTGAAAAACTCGAGGTTTCACAGATTTGTCATATGCTCGGGAAATTCTATTTTTGTATGCTTGCGCGTGATCTTCCGCTTTAGCTCTTCTGGAATCCAAAGTGTCTAGCTCCGCTATGGACCAATTTGGTATCCTAACAAAAGAAGTCTAAAGAAGTAAAAAGAAGTGTCTAAAGAAGTGTCTTCTGGAATCCAGACAAAAGAAGTCTAAAGAAGAGCAGTTGACTTCGTTGAGGGAGAAATTGGATAAAATTACGGTGAATGATGTGGTATTTCACCCATACGTCGTACCCGATGATGTCTCTGTAGATGAAGACGACTTGAATGCTTTCTCTAGCTTCACGCCTTACTATGGACCAATTTGGTATCCTAACGGATACACAATATATAATCCAAGGAGAATACTAAGACAACTTTGTTGCGTCCAAATGGATCCCGACGTGGAGAAAGAAAATTTCACTTTGATGGTTCAAGGAACAAAGAACACCGAGAAGTATTTTGAGCCAAATCATGAAACAACTCCTGCGGTAGCACATTGGAATGCACTTGCTAACTACCACATACCAAGAGGTGATTTGGTACCTTGTGAGGGAGATGTAAATGCATGTGAGGAAGATTATATGGAGTTTTATGAAGAAATTAGTCATCCTTTTGTGATAAATAAAAAACAACAAGCTAAGGCTGATGCGGCAAAGGCAAAGGCAAAGGAGAGGGAGGCTAAGAGAGCTCAGAAGGAGATGCCTATTTGTGGAGAAGAAGCAAAAGGTTATGGGATAATGTGGTAAGAAAATTTCTTTCTCTTATACTTTTCGGTTGTTTAACTATTGAAAAAAATTTACTCGTGCTTAAAATTGGAATTAGGTGTTGAAGGGTTCGAAATTGTTGAAGAAATGGATGTCTTAAATCAAAAGTGGAGAGCCGATGGAGACTAAGGAACAAGCCTACTACAAGCAGTGGGAGGGTCTTATAACTAAAAGAATGGTGGATCCAAGTAGGTCTAAGCAACTGAAGAGGGGTCGATAACCAAGAGAAGGTTCAAGTCGCGTTGTGGACGAAACCGGTGGAGGAGATGAAACCCCAAGTGATGAGGAAGTTCGACCAAAAACTCGTGCTAAACAAGGAGGTGGTAAAAGGGGTCGACAATAAAGAGAAGGTTCAAGTCGCGCTGTGGAGGAAATTGGTCAAGGAGATGATACCACAAGTGATGAGGAAGTTCGACCTAAAACTCGTGGTAAACAAGGAGGTGGCAAGAGGGATCGTAAAACTGGTCATTAGTGATTTCGTATGATTTTAGTTTCAAAAGACATCTTAGTTATGGATTTCGTATGGTTTAATTTGGTATGTTTGTGTGTTTTAAACAATTACTTGAGGATTTCGTAGTTTGGTATGTATAACACTTTTATATTTGTTTTAAAACCTTGTTTGTGTTTTCAATTTTTATTGGTGTATTTTCAATGTTATAAGACTGAAATGTTAAGATACAATATGTTTTCAATGTTACTGGTCACCGAACTCGTTTTTCGGTTACCTGGTAAAATTCTACCAGGTTACCGAAGTCATAGTTCGGTTACCTCGCAACATTTTCACGGGTCACCGAACTTTCCTGTAGGCTGAAGCAATTAGCCTTCATCCATATGATATTAGTTCGGTTAGAAAAACATAATTTGTCTTGTAACCGAACTCTCAGTTCGGTTAGCAGACCATTATTTCTTAGGTCACCGAAATGTTCTCTGGAGACTCAAATTTTTGCCATTGCACATGTTAGAAAACTCATTCTTTTGATGCAGAAATCACATAGACAAACTCTTAGGTTTGTTTTGGAGTGTTTTTGGAATCGTATATATGCTTAGTTTGGCTGTGATCCTCCACAAAAAAGTTCGGTGACCACTTGTATTTATCTTGTAACCGAACTCGCAGTTCGGTTAGCAGACCATTATTTCTTAGGTCACCGAAATGTTCTCTAGAGACTCAAATTTTTGCCATTACACATGTTGGAAAAATCATTCTCTTGATGCAGAAATCACATAGACCAAATCTTAGATTTGTTTTGGAGTGTTTTTGGAATCGTATATATGCTTAGTTTGGCTGTGAGCCTCCACAAAAAAGTTCGGTGACCACTTGTATTTGTCTTGTAACCGAACTCGCAGTTCGGTTAGCAGACCATTATTTCTTAGGTCAACGAAATGTTCTCTGGAGACTCAAATTTTTGCCATTGCATATGTTGGAAAAATCTTTGTCGAGAGAAACAAAGATTGATAAGGAAAATTGATGGTTTTTATTGCGAAATTTATATCAAAAACTCTGATCTTCGAGAATGCTCTGAAGAAGTAGTTGATCTCCAGAAGAAGTTAGATGAAAAAATGCGGGTCAATACTGATCTTATTGCAGAAATTGCAAAAGATAAGGATTTGAAGTATGCCAAAGAATCTTCAATGGAATTGAGAAACTCCTTTAATCCTTACCTGGAGTATTGTCGTAAGCCAGGAGATAAGCGAGGTTTAGGCTTTGTAAAACCTGATGTGAATCATAATTTCTCAGAGGAGTTTAAAGATGTTGTCATCGTTGTGACTAGGACGTGTAGGACCAAATTCATATTCATCTCTCAACACCGGGGATCCTGATTAATACCGAAGTTATACGAGCATAATATTTTATGATAATTTATGTAGCATGAAGATCATACAAAGGCTACTAATGGAATCAAAAGTACAACAACGCCAAAAGGATTTGGCCAGCTGGATCAGTATTTCTTGACGACCAGTCACTTTCGTCTGTCGGAGTGAAGTTCATCATCATAAACGCAAGCTTATCCTATTACATAATTATGAGCAAAAAACGGATATATCATATGAACATCGTGTCGTCATCACTCTATCGAATGCTTCAGTTTTCAACTTTGATAGGTACAATGGAGATATAAAGAGACTGAATCATGATGCGGAATCACCACCACAACTTCACAGTAGAAAACGTCAGATTAGTCAGACGTCACCATTATAGAACAATGGAGGATTCGACACCAGAAGCGAAGACCACGGGAAGATTGAGGAGAAAATGTCTAGCTGACAAGCTCCGACGAAGGATAACAATTAGCGGGTGTGATCATGCACCCATAAGGAGACTAAAACCTGATTAGACACAAAATCAATCGAGAGAATCGCGAAGCCATTGATTAGAAATAAATTTCGTGAAAAAACTCTGAAGAGTGGAAGGAGCGACCCTGACGGCAACAGAGCGTTAGGATTATATATTGTACATCGTCACAATACAACGAGCAATCTGGAGGATGACAAAGAAAAGGAATAAAGAAGAAATGTGATGACATTAAGAAGAGATCTTCAAGGCCTACAACGAAATGATGCATAGGAAAAATGAGCGGTACGTAAGTCGTTCTACAATTTATGCAATGTATTATATCTTGAATCGGTCAGGACTAACCAGTCTATTTCGGCTAGATTATAGACTGGACAATATTTTTATGCGAAGGATAGCTCCGTAGTCTCCGCTTTTCGGATAAATCCAAGTCAAAGTTATGCTTAGTTTGATCGGTCATAACTAACTAATTCACTCTGATCGAGATTTAGGACTAAACTGTATTTTTTTCCTTTTTAATCTAATATTATATGTTTATTCTTGAGTTTCCAACATTAGTTTTATCAATCAAATATTTTCATACCTTGTAATGAAACACAAAATTGTGAGATTATTATCTATTTTTTTCTTAAGAGGTAGGATCCATTGGATAACCATGTCAATGGATCCTTCCCCCTTATTTAAATATCCCGCAAAGTCTACCTCTTCAAATATACTCTTATCCAATTTTTAAAAGAGTATTATCAAAAATAGTCCCACTTTCTTATACCGGTTCACAAAGCCATCAGACTGTTACAAATTTCTTTCAAAATGGTCACTAGACCGTTAACTAGGGAGTTGTGTCACATGTCAGTGTTAAATCAGGCCATGGAAGTACCTAATTGCCCCTCAACAAAGTGAGATAAAGGGTGTTGGTGTTGTTGGTGATGTTTCTGCTGCTGGTGGTGGTGGTGATGATGTTTCTGCTGGTGATGGTGGTGGTGGTGGTGTTGCTGCTACTGCTTTTGTTGCTGATAAAATTGAACGCGTTCAGGATCGTTACATGGCAGCAAAAATTCAGCCCGCATTCAGGACCGTTACATCACCGCTTCCTCTTTTGGGTATAGCCACCGTCGCCACCACCATAACCTCAACAATGGAGGAGGGGTATTTAAAACCAAAACATGACTGTTTTTTCAATACAGTTAACTTGGATGGAAAAAGACTCTTTTATCAACACTAATTAAAGGTGTGATGATTTTGTGAAACTAATTAGGGAATAATGACCATTTCGAAAAACACCCATTTTAAAAATACCCATAGCTTCGAAAAAAGTGGAAGCAAAACTAGCATAAGTTGCTTTTAGAAGTGGACGAAACTTTATACAAATTACTTCCAAAAGTGAAAGCAACTTTCTAAAGTTGACTTCAAAAAGTTATTTTTTTCCCTCCGAAGTGTTTGTGCAAGGCCAACCAAAATGGATGATATTTATAACATTTGTTCTATTTTTTTAATAGAATATATATTAAAATAATAGCTGTTATAGAAAACTTTAAGACAAAGAAAATCTTGAACTATTTAGATATTCAGTAGTGGAAGGATGTAGCTTTCCTAAGTTCGTTAACAAGGGAAACTTTCTGCCGATAAAAAGAGATAAAATCATACATTAGATGGAAAAAGAAAGCCAAAGTAGAATTAAGAAATGTTATGTCCACTACTTTTTGTACCGATTAACGATTCCCATAATTCTTAGCCTTTATCATACTACTCGAAGAAACTTTACTAGTTTAGATTTAGACTTAGACCCTAAATAAGAATCGTGGTTGGATTTTTAGTTACACAAAATTGGTTAAAAAGATCAAAATCAACAATTCCTGGACGAAATAGACAGTTAGATTTTGATACTGTTTAAATGGACAAAAATGTAAAAATAGACAGGATGTAATCAGTTTCATCGTGCCCATTTCAAATATTTTTTCTTATTTTTAATTTACACATGATATATCCAGTTTCATCCTTTCTATTTTTTAAATTTAAGCTAGGATGAATCCAGTTTCATCTTTGCTATTTTTTTGTTTGCCATTTCCCAAACTATTTTTTACTCGTCCATTTGAACCGTGATTTAAAAATATTTGGACAAATGACCCATTTTCCGTTTTAGTTACTACTTTTCTAGATGTCTAGGCATTAGTGCGTAATTACTTATCCTTATCCATTTTTAAAGTTATTAAACTATAATTTGTAAAACAATTCTCGCTGTCAGCCTTACGCCGGTTGTCGGTTGTAGCTATATGATGAACATGAATAGGACCGCTGCCTCTCCTTGTCATAGGATCCTACTCGCTCTTTTTCTCTTTTTGTATATTCGGCCGAAAAACAGTTGGACTTCAGAGTGTACTGACTTCCCAAGAGCCACACAAGCAATTGATGGGTTTGATGGGATAACCCAAATAAATTGGTAACCTTATATTAGCCATGTTGTAGGAAAAAAAAGCTGGCCAGCCAATAATTTATTGTTATTTATAATTCGACGATTCTGAACATTAAATTCAACATCTGTTTCCTTTTTAAATAGATAAAATCGACAAGTTATGATTCCGCCGGCAAATAATTTATGCTTCAAATAAAAAACAAAGACATGATTTTTTGGTCTTTAGTTAAATCTCTTACCGTTGCAGAGATCAAATCTCAAGTATGATTTGTTGATCGAGTTACCTAATAAATCTACGGGGGGGGTTTTGTATTTCTCCTTCAAAATAAATGGCTATTTTGTATTACTTCCTTTTTAAATCCATAATTGGTAAAACCTCTTTTATGTTATAACTGACGTCAGTACCCAATTAGAAGTGCACGTGCAGCGCATATGTGTGTAATAAAATCACGTCAAGCCATAAATACTCTTATAATCTTAGCCTCTTATTTCTTTTTCCTCTAATCTGACGGTCCTGATCCTAAATAGCATTTCTAACCTAATTTTCACTTTGTTTCTCGAGAAAAGAACCATCCATCCGCCATTAAAACCAAGCATAATGTCTAGAAGCATTTGAATTCATTAAACAGTCTGAATTACCCGAATCAGTCACAATACATAAGTAATTCACTACCCAAACATCATAGATCGAGTAAAGCAAATAACATTTTTTCCAAACACACTCACCCGAATGTATTAATCATTTCCAATCAATTTTGAAACTCCAAATTACGTAAATCTTCTATATATTCCTTCTTTTTGTTTCGAACCCTTCATCTAAAACAACAATTTACTTAAATCCGTAAACTTAATTTCATAGATCCGTAAGAAATTTCCAATCAATTTTGAAATTAGGGGTTTTGTGAAAATTTAGGTTTTGAGATGATGAATGATGTTTGTTTTTCTTATTGTGTGAGAGACGACTAAACGAGTGGATGGTGAATCAAAGAGGAATTGGTGTTGATTTACTTTCAATGGATTATAGTGAACTGAAAATAGCCGGTATTGGGAAGAACGGAGGCATCGGCGGTAGAGTGCTTCTGTTTTTTTTTTGTGCATAAGGGTTTTTAGAATTTTAAGAAATACTAGTTATTTATTAATGACACACATGTGTGCACTACTAACTGGTAGTGACGGAAGTTATGACAGAAAGGGAGATTCACGAATTATGGATTTAAAAAGGGGGTAATGCAAAATATCTATTTATTTTGAGGGGAAACGCAAAACCCCCTACATCTACTAATCAACTATAGTATACTTTTTTTTTTTTGGTTAATCAATAATTTCGATTTATTCATATCAAAATCGTGATTACATGATCGCTTACAAGAATAACAAAAACATCAAAAATACAAGATAATCAAAACCCTATTACAAATATAGATATCAATTACAAGTAAATCGTGAAGAGAAAGAGCCATAAACCGCAACAATATCCAATTTTTGTATATGTAGTAGGAAAGAATGATGGTATTACCCGGATTCGATTCCGACCATTTAATATGATTTTCTTCTTCTTTAACAAGAGATGCTCCTAAAAGAATGGAGTAATTTGCCCATAATCTTGTAGATCCAAACGTACCCGGATCCCCTAAATCCCTTTGATTGAATATGGATCCAAAGGAATATCGTTTTGAATCAACGATGTTCTTGAATCGACAATAGCAAGCCACGAACCAGCGATCGAGGTTTGAATAAATCGCTCTCAAAGCGAAGAGAAAATCGCCCCAAAGGGCGAAGAAAATTCGCTCTAAAAAACGAAGAAATATGTCGAATGGCATAAAAACAAAAAAAAAAAATTTATTGAAAAGCTACCTACTAAAACTTGAAAAGAGAAGAAATCTGAGCAAGATGCTAATGGAGAGTTTTTCTTCTTCCAAGAGAAAAAGAGAGAGAAAAATGAAATGTTCTCTAGTATACATGCTATTTTATGCATGAGTAGCTCTATATTAATTAACAATTAATTTTGGTAAGCTTTGAAAGGCCACATCTGCATTATTGTGAGTTGCTATGATGTAATTAGCTAGCTAGATACCGTTTTATCAAGAAAAGAAAAAGACGAAAAACGTTCTCCCACCTGAACCCGATAATTTGTGGGTTTCTCTCCTCTTCCCTCGAACCCTATTAGAAAAAAAATCATGGAGATTCCCCCTTTGCGCGGCTAATTTCTCATTTCTACCGGTCCTAAGGATGAATTAGGCTTCATTAGTTGCTAGATTTGTGGTAAGATCGTGGTTTTCTTTCATTTTTTTTATCTAGATTCTATGGATTTGAGAAGTCTTGGTTTAGTTGTTGGTTGCTGCTGTATCTCTTGGAATTGGCTCTGGTGAGGATGGATTTGCATTTCCGGTGGGTTTTATCTGTGTACATCAATCGTTTTCTCTATCACAATTTACAGGTATCTATATGTGTGAAATCTTAGGGTTTTCTATTTCGGGCAATTGATTAATTTCTATTTTTTTTTGAATATAAGTATTAAGGGTTTTCTTTAGGGTGAATTTCTAATTCCTGAAATTGCAATAACAGAAGATTATTAGCTTGCGCCTCCGTTTTGTTTTCAAATCAATTTTTATAACCCATGTCTGTTGTTTTCCTCGTGTTCATCCTTTGGACTGGTAATAATTTGTTTTCAATTAACCCCCTCTACATCCCCATGATCCTATTTTCTAGATTCCCTGTAAGGCAGTTTAATTCATCTTTCCTCCAGATTTCCCTTGTCAGCTCTTCATTGCTGGTTCTTTGGTTTTGTTGTTGGTTTTGTTAACCAGGTCCCCCTGAGCTTTGTTAGAAATTAAAACATAAAATTAGTTAATGTTGTTAACCAGGTCCCTCAAAGATTTGTTAGAAGTAAAAATGATGTTGGTTTAGTTAACCAGGTCCCTTAGAACTTTGTTAGTAGTTTGAATGCCTTGTGTTTTACTCGGGAGGATGGATGGAGATGTCTTGTGTTTGAGGATCGGGTTATAGTCTTGTTGGTTCCGATCAGTTCTGTCTTATGAGTGTTTTGGGGTTTTAAAAGTAGCATCTTTTTTCGCGACTTTTGTTACTTCTTTGTGATCCTTCTTCGATCTGTTTTGTTTTCGTTAACGCAGAGGCTGGGTTATATGTATTTTGTTTTGGATTCATGGATACAATATGTATTTCTTTGGCTTCTAGAAATTTAATTTTTAAGGTTATCATGTCATTTGCCCGAGCAACCTTCAGAAACAATAATAACCAGACTTGCCAGCGCCTCTTCCGCATTGTGATTATTCCGTCAGTTTGAAGACCCTGTGTCAGACATGTTCTGAAAAATGCAGCCTATATGTACCAAGTGACTATCAACAACAACAACAGCAACAGTGCAACTCCTGCACCAAATAAACCACGATCATGTTAATTACAGAAAACTCAGCTTCTATTACCACAGTCGAGCACTAATAGCCTATACCTATAGGCGATCCTTTTTGGACCGGTAGATTCTCAACCTTGCATTTCTTCGGGTCTCTTAGTTTAATTTGCATTATTATTTATTCATTAGTGTAAGCCTTTGTCTTTTGCTTTTCTCGGTGTTTTATGTTTTAGAACCTTAGTCCTGCATTATATCTATATAAGGTGCAACACAACCTAGAGTTTCCCTAATTGTTGTATTAGACTTCCGTCTCGGGGTAACAGTATACATCAAATTGTAATTTTTGGCATTCACAACTGTAACTTGTAAGTGCTAGTTTATAAAGCACATTTGTAGTTCTATTCTCTGCCCTTAAACTAGTCTACATACTACTTAGGTTTTGTAACTGGTTCTCTTCCACTGTCCTATATCATCTGCACATCAACTGTTGAAGATTTTATATTTAGGCATTTCCTCCGTACATGCCCACTTAAACCTTATTCACTCATTCCCTCCTACACCTCTCACTCTCCCCCTGCAGCAAAAACCCATTTAAACAAGTATGACGATTCTAGCTTGGAATTGTCAAGGCATTAACCTCCCATCATCTTTTCAACACTTAAAAGGGTTGGTTTCTCTACACAAACCTAGCATATTATTTCTCTCCGAAACTTTAGATAACCAGCAACATATAAGAAGATTATCACAATCCCTTCAATTCAATAATTACTTCACCGTCCCAAAAATTGGAAGATGAGGCGGACTTTGCTTAATGTGGGAAGACAGCCTAAATATCCAAATATTATTCCACTCTCAAAACTACATCCATACAAAAGTTACGCCACCACCTCCAGAACAATCATGGTTCTGCACGGGTATCTATGACCCACCACATCCCGATATAAGGAAAATTTTTTGGCAAGAATTTCCAACAATCTTTAACAACATCAATTCATCCATACTTGGCTTCTACTAGGAGATTTCAATGATGTCCTATATCAATCAGAAAAAAAAGGAGGAAGACAAGTAATATATGCTCAATCTCAACCTCTACTCACTCCGATGGATCAGATGGGTTTTATTGATCTGGGATTCCGAGGAGACCCCTACACCTGGACAAACAACCAAATGGGGCAAGATAACATTCTAGAAAGATTAGATAGAGCTCTGGCAACCCAGCATTGGAGGACGGCAAATCCACATGCAGTAGTTACTCATCTTCCAAGAATAACATCAGATCACGCACCAATACTATTACAGCAGAAAGCAATGAACTGGCAGGGAACAAAAAACTACAAATTTGAGTACTTATGACTCTCTCATCCTCAACTCAGGTAAGTCGTTGAATCGTCTTGGGAGCAACAACAAGATAATGAACCTACCTTCAACCTCCAACTCAAGCTCATAACAACCGGACAGACTCTCCTGGAATGGAACAAAGTAACTTTTGGCCACCTGCCAATTATGATCAAGAAATCGACAGCCAACATAAAGCATACTCAACATCAATGTGCAACCCAATCGGGCTCCGACCTGGAATATTGGCAGAAACAACTACGAATAGATCATGTAGAACTATTACAATGTCATGTGACATACTGGCAACATAGATCTAGAATTCAATGGCGACGATCAGGCGATCTCAACACAACCTTTTTTCACACTAAAGCTACTATTCACAGAGCCTGTAACAATGTACAACAACTACAAGACCCACAAAACAATTGGATTAAGAAAAAAGAAGACGTTGTTCTGCTCATTCTGGATCACTACACTCAACAATATACGACGCCGCCTACAGTGATAAATGAAGATATCTTTACAAATATCAGACCAAGATTAACTCCGAGACAGTCAGAACTACTTAAGAAGGAAGTAACTACAACAGAAATCAAACAAGCCCTCTTCTCCATAAATTCTGAAAGTGCTCCAGGTCCAGATAGCTATACAAATAAGTTTTTCAAAGTTTTCTGGGAAACAACTCACCCCCAATTGATAGCAATGGTTCGTAGTTTTTTAATAACTTAAGTATGCATCCTCTCGTGAATCACACAAACATAACACTAATACCTAAAGTCAACCACCCTTCAAAACCTTCACAGTACAGACCCATAGGGCTCTGTAACATCACATATAAAATCATTTCAAAAAATTTAGTCAAACGAATTAGACCCCTTCTCCCCTTTTTGATAAGCCCTTACCAAAGTGCTTTTGTTCCACAAAGATCAATACACGATAATATAGCCATTGCTGGAGAACTCTTCCATCATATCAAAACCTCAAACCTCACCAAAGACCCAAAAATAACTCTCAAACTAGACATCCAGAAAGCCTATGATAGCTTAGATTGGGGATTCATCAAAACCTCATTTACAAAACTAGGATTTCCACCAGCCTTTATAGACTACATTATGTTGTGCGTCACAACAGTTACATACTCGATCAACATAAATGGTACGCCCCATGGCTACATCATCCCAAGTAGAGGTATCGGACAAGGAGACGCACTATCCTCCTATATTTATATCATATGTGCTGAAATCCTATCAAAAAATCTAGGAAACCTTCAAAACCAAAAATTAGTCCAAGGACTTAACATATCAAAAAAAGCACCACCAATTATTCATTTAATGTATGCAGATGATTTACTGAGCACATACAAAGATTCAGACCAAAGTAACCGACACCTTAAAACCCTGCTCCTCTCCTATAGCACTTCTGCAGGACAAGTCATCAATACTACCAAATCAGTAATTTACATCACCCAAACCTAGACCTGATCAAGATAAACGATCTTCAGCAATTCTTCAATATGCCAGCTACATCAAAACCTCCAACCTATCTGGGAGTCCAATTCAAACATGGAAGGACATCCATTCAAACCTTCGCTCCCCTCCTACAGAGATTAGCCCGGAAAGATAAAGGATAGATGACAAAATGCCTAACTCCAGCCGGAAGACTCACTCTAATCAAAACCTCCCTAATTCCCACTTCAAATCACATCATGCAAACACAAAACCTACCCGCCAATATTCACAAACAAATAGATCGTATCACCAGATATTTTTTCTGGGGACACGACTCAACAACTAAAAAACTCCACCCCACAGGATGGGATAAAGTAACAAAACCATTATCCGGAGGAGGACTAGGAATAAGGAAGAGCAGTGATCATAATAAATCACTTCTCATGAAGAGAACATGGAATCTACATGAACAACCTAACTCTATCTGCGGAAGTCTCTTCAGTGTAAAGTATCTTGATCAACAACCAATACTACAAGGCATTAATTCTATACCCTCCTCCTCCAGTCCGCAATGGAGACAACTGGCATCAATTGTCCCTACCATGCAACATCTAATATTTCATCGTATTGGAAATGGACTATCAACCCCAATAGAAGCCAATTGGATTCCACACTCAACAAATCTAGACCCAACACAATGCTACCCAATCCGAATGGTAGCGGATATCATCAACCCAATATCCCATTCCTAGAACCGTGAAAAATTAAACACCCTTCCCAATCCTATAATCCAAAAAATCATAAACATCCACCTCCCCCAAAATAGTCCCCAGGATAAAATTATCTGGCCACACTCAAAATCTGGAAACTATAGTATCTCTTCAGGATACAAATGTCTAACCCAGGTCCAACCAAATCACACCCCTCTACCACCTACCAAATTTCCGTGGACTTTACCATGTCCACCAAAAATTCGGCTTTTCTTGTGGAAAGCCATCAATGAAGGATTACCAACATTCTCTCTCTTACATCACATCCATTTGACCAACTCAGACATATGCCCAAGATGCAACACAGATCCATAATTGGCGCGTCACCTTCTAATTCATTGTCCAACATCAACTAATTCATGGAACACCTTATTCAATCAACTTACAAATTCACCAAACTCCAATCCCCCACCAGCTTTCACCTTAACACCTCAAACAACCATTTCCCAAATCCATCAACAACCTGCGTCAATATCTGTAATCTCCTCTTTTTGTTTTCTATTATGGACCTTATGGCTGGTGAATGATCTAATATACCAACAAAAACAAACAACTTCGGAAGAAATCTTAGCATGGGCACAAAAACTGCAACAAGAATACTACGGGTCTCTACACTCTTCTCTACCAATCATTCCAGGAGATACACCGTTATTTAACCACCCAATAAGAGACAAAAGGATATCAACAATATCGGTAGGATGGTCCATTCCAAACATCAACTGGATCAAGATTAACATCGATGGAGCTTCCAGAGGTCATCCATGATTTGCAGGAGCAGGGTTCATCTGCAGAGATTCAAACGCAATAACGTTATTGTCTCTAGATCAATTACTGGGAATTACAACTGCATTAACTGCGAAAACTTGAGCTATGCTTTTGGCTTCAAGAACAGCAACAGAAAGACAATGGCCAAAAGTTCTTTTTGAAACCGACTCGGAAAACCTATTGCGCTTCATCACTTCCTCTACCCCTCCACCCTGGCACATAGCAGGAATGATTGAGGAAATAAAATTTAGATTTCATCAGATCCCACAGGCTTCTATTCAGCACAACTATAGAGAAGGAAATCAAGCAGCCGACGGGTTGGCCAATCATGCGGCGGATGGAAGTCAGACAGGAAGTTCATTAACCAAAATATGGGACCAGACAATCTCATCTTTTATTAATCAAATTTTATTTCATGATTATGTGGGTACCACATACCCACGAAAAATTGTAAACTAATTTCTTTTAATAAGATGTATGCTTCAAAAAAAAAGCTAGCTAGATATCTCATAATTCTCTTGTCTCAAGCCAATCCAAGACTAGAAATGAACAAAAACATAAGTGGACTACCCTGGCTGACCAATACTAATCAAATTTGCACAATACAAAACCAATAGGGTATATTAATTAAATACCCTTAGTTTTGACATCCAACAAATATATCCTTATACAACAATAAATATACCCCTATCATTTAAAAACCTTATTCATTAAAAACTAGATTACTTTAATACCCTCACTTATAATATTATTTTTCATTTAAAAACCTTATCCCTTAATAAATTTCTTTCTCTAATACTTGACAACCGCCGCCACCACCACCACCATCACCATTCCACCACCACCAGTACTGCCGCCCTATCACTCCACCACCACCGCCACCATTTATTAACTACAACCACCATCAATATTCCACCACCACCACTGATATTCCACCACCACCACCATCATTGAAGATGTTGTCATCGCTGCTGTCGCCACCATCGCCGTCGTCGCCACCACCGCCACCACCACCATCGTCGCTGCCACCACCACCGTCGGCATCAAAATTAGGTGTCAACAACTGAAGTTGATCCAAAAAATCAAAAGTTCAAAAATAACTTTACTGACTAATATTCAGTTGTTTTTTTTTGCGTCAACAATCGAAGTTGATCCCAGTGAATGGAGTCAACAACCAAAGTTGATACAAAAAGGTGGAACCCAGAAACAATGTTTCCAGATTATAGTGTCAACAACCAAAGTTGATCCCTTTGTTCCCATTAAGTGAGATCAACAGTTAGAGTTGACAACATTTATACGAGTCTGTTTACTGTAAAAACCAATAAACCTGAAACCTGCAAACTGACATATCCTAAAGAAACAAAAGAGTAACAAAAATTTCTGCAACAACCATCTATGATACAAAAAAATGAAATGATATTTAGGAATGAGTGAACTTGGCGTGAGTCGAACACGCATCATCTGACGTGGAGTCAGTCATGCTACCATTGCACCACAAATTCAACATTCGAAGAACTTTACACCTATAAAATCCAAAGACACAACCAGTACCATCAGTCAAACAACAATACACAAACAAAAACCAACAAAAAATCAAGCTAATTTTTTTAACAAACATGATTTAAACTACAAAAATGACTATACTAATCCAAGGAAATGCTGTCAACAAATAAGAGTCAGTATTTGATCCCATAGAAAATGCTGTCAACAATAGGAGTTGATTCCATAAATGGGATCAACAACAGTTGTTGATTCCATAAACGGGACCAACAACAGTTGTTGATCCCATAAAAACTGAAGTCCAGAGACCTTTCGTCTATGGAAGTTAATACCTAAGAACCGTACCTGTAAAATTGATCTGGAATAGTATTGAATCCCACCACCACAACAAAGAATAACATTCACCAACAACCACCATAGCCGCAACACCACCACCAGTCCATGACCAAACACAAACCACCACCATTATTATCCATATTAATTCAATTAGAAAGTTTTGAAAAATCTAAAATTAGTTTCAGAAATTTCAGATCTGAAAATCAATCAAAAACTTTCGATTTACTTACGTGTTCAATTGTTTATGAAGATGAATTCTTCAAATTATGAATCTCATAAATTTTTCTCTTTGATTTACAGTAAATTAAATCTTCGATTTAGGTTTTTCATGTTATATCGATCTAAATCAAGTTAAACCTAATATATACTTTCTGATTGGTTTGTTGATGATTATGTGGTTGCGGTGGTGGAGGTTGGATACCAGAATCGATTGTTGTTTATTGTGAAGCAGAAGAAGAAGATGATGATGGTGGCGATGGAGATGGTGGTGGTGGTTGCGGCACGGGTGTTGGTGCTGATGTTGTTTGTGGTAGCGACGGTAGAGATGCTGCTGCTGGTGGTGGGAGCGATGAAGAAGAAGAAGAAGAACATGATATGAAGAAGAAGAAGACGAACAAAATCTGTTTTGACAATAGGTAGGAGGAAAAATATGGAAGAAATAAAAATATTAATGGATCCCTTATGGGCTTTAGACCAGAAGGGGCATATTTATTGTGTCATAAGGGTAATTGTGAAGCCTGTGAAAACAGAGGGAAATTATATGATTACCACAAACCAATAATGCTGGAAACGAAGAAAGGAATGAGTACTCTATTATCGGGACAATCTTGTCTGGAGGCATCTTTCTTAGTTTGGTATGGATACACTTGATTAGGCGCCCTTGTGTAGATGGTGGATTTTTGACAAAGGGTAGAATTGTAAAACTATACTACAGATTCGACAACCGGATGAGTATTGAGACTCATGTCTCTCATTAAAGCATGAAAGCTCATGTCATAAATCTCTGACTGAGAAGGCTGTCTCTCAGAGTACGTGTAGATGTGTAGTCTCTCGGCTGAGGCCACGAAATATCTCATGAATACTGAGCAATTTCAGTAATTACTCCGGATCCGACAATCGGATGAGTATCGAGACTCATGTCTCTGTGCATAAAACCTCATGCCACCTCTGATGGAGAAAGTCTCTCAGAGAAGATGAAGATGTGCAGTCTCTCAGCTGAGGCCACGACACATCTCATACTGAATAGAATCGAAAGATTGGGCGGCTCCTAGACAGCATGTCTGTTAATATAGAGCGACAACGTCTTCGGGATGTAACCAGATTTTCCCCGACTATGCAAGAAGAATATGACACTCCAGCAAGTTCATATTGCTCAACCCTCAGATAATTAATGCTCCTAGACAGGAAGCCCTTCTAGTACAGAGCCAATAATTAATTATCTTAAATCGTCTGAATATCCAACAATATTCTACGAGCCATCGTCTGATATACAGCAATGTTCTACGAGTCGTCAATTAATCGCCTGAATATTCAGCAATATTCTACGATTCCTAGTTATATTTCGTTACTTCAATCTGTGGTTCTTCCCAGCAGAATTCCACAGGTTAGTAATAAATATTCAACGAAACAGGCATCTGGGCATCGAATAAGCCCTGAAAAAATGGTGCAAGTGTAATTAGCAGATAATACACAGACCAGCATTTTGAATGCGCAAACGAACATTTCAGAAAATACGAATGAACGAGGAACCTATGCAAAATAGGAAGGAAAGATAGTAAAAATATTAGCAGAGGCGCTAGGGGACTGGGCTCACCAACCGGCCGGTCATGCCGTGACCAGTCCCACGCCCAATTTTATATTTTTATCATATTTTACTAATTTTCCCTAAAATCATGAAAATTACCTAATTTCATGTATTTTTATCTAAATCACATGATTTTATCAAAAAATAATAAAATTAGGGAAAGGTGTCGCGGGACCGCCGGCCGGCCGGTCATGCCTTGGCCGTGGCCGGTCCCACACCTCACGCCCCATTATTTTATTATTTCCTCTTAAATTATGAAAATTCCCTTGATTTCATGAATTTTCCCTAAAATCACCTAATTTCATGTATTTTTCTCTAAAATCACATGATTTCATCAAAAAATAATAAAATTAGGGAAAGGTGTCGTGGGACCGAGCACCAGCCGGTCTTGCCTGGGCCGTAACCGGTCCCACACCTCACATCCCATTATTTTATTATTTCCTCTTAAATTACGAAGATTCCCTTGATTTCATGAATTTCCCTAAAATTACCTAATTTCATGTATTTTCTCTAAAGTTATAGAAAATATTAAAAAAATTAGAAAAAACTTGTGGGACCGGGCTCTAGCCGGCCGACCATGCCCTAGCCGGTCCCACACGCCTATTATTTTTTTATTATTTGGTGTTTTGTTTCCTGATTTCATGAAAACTCCCTGATTTCAACAAAATATCTTTGTTTTCAACAAATCCTTTTGATTTTATGAAAGTTAGCTAAAATCATCAAAAATTACATAAAATTGGGAAGAGTGGCTTGGGACCCGCGCTCATGGACGACCGGCCATGCCTTAGCCATGCCGGTCCCACACTCCTATTCCCTATTTTATTATTATTTTAACTCTCATGAGAGTTCCCTAATTTCACCAAACTCTCCAGTTTCATGAAATTTCCCTCAAATTAGAGAAAACACATAAAATCACATAAAACTGGGGTAAACATGTGGGACCGCGTCTGTCAGCTGGTCGGCCATTCCCTAGCCGTGACGGTCCCACACCTTGAAATCCCATGTTTTATTTATTATTTACATCATCTCATGTATTTTTGCCTGTTTCAGCAAAACCATGGATTTTGCATATTTTCTCCAAATGTTGCTCAAACGTGCATTAGAAAATATCAAAATTCTCAGGACTGAAGCACGGACATTGTGGTGACACGGGCACATCCCCTTGATCGACCAAGGGTGATCCTGAGGCTTGCAAACAGCTGGTCCCGCATGTTTTAATGATTTTAACCTAATTTTCCCAGTTGCTCATATTAGGTTCAAACTCTTTCCAAACAATTGGAAGTTCGCTCAAACGACCATCTACTGATCCCACGACCATCAAGAGCCGGTATCATGACCTCTTGGTCGGCCCCTCATATTTTCTACATCAGGTTTTCTGATTTGTTGCTCACACGAGCATTATTTCAGTAAATGATTAAACCAACATTTAATCATTCTTTCACCAACTGGTCCTCAAGAGACTTTGGTATTTTTTGCTCATTCGAGCATATGGGCGTTATATGGTGAACCCGTCATCCCATGTAGCCGGTGTTCATTTGTAATAAATCATCATTTCGGTAAAATTAGGGTTTTGAATCCAGAGCTCCGCAGAAACGTGATTCTGTGCAGATTCGAACACTCTGGTAATTTTATGTTGATTCCATGATTGATATTCATATTTATTTTGCTCGACCCAGCAGTCAGTAACTTAAATTAATATTTTATTTGGTCCAGCTACCAACAATTCATCAAAAGAACAATATTTGCTCGAACTAGCAATATTCGCTCAGACTAGCAATATTTGCTCAAATCAAAGAATAATGGTTCAACTACCAATATTCAACAATTTAGCAACACAGTTTTGCTCGTCTTAGGTTATAATGATACCTCGTCTCAGCAGACACATTAAATTCATGAGTTTCGAAACATTTGTTAATCATGTTCAACTCAGCAATACATGGACTCATCGTCCCATAAAGTCAGCAACTGACTCCACAATCACGAGATTTCAATCGTGTCACATTGGGGGATACTAACTAGGGTTTTGGTCTGGCGGTCTACGGCACGTGTGTTCACCCACGACGAAAATGTGAGCAATTCGTGCAATCAGTTGGAAGAGTCAGCAAAGTAGTGGGTGGAAAGTTAACCAAGTCTACGCACGATGAGTAATTGGTTTTAACATGATTTCCCCATTTCCCATTCTCTGATTCCAGCAACTGTCACACTTCATGGAATCATGGTGTTTTCAACTCCGCCATTATAAAATGTCCCTGAGTCCTGATTGAAAAGACAGAGGTTTTTCGAACAATCGAACAACATTCGCTAAAACGAGCAATTTCTCATAAAAGTTCACACAGACAATCTTTCGTCTACACGAACTCACAGAAATTACTCTCAATTGAGAAAAATTCAATCATTCAGAGCATTTTCACGCTGAATTCACAACACACCTACAATCTCATATCACCATTGATCTCACGCATTTCTCAGCTTCCCTCCTACATATCAACCCATCCTCTCTTGTGACCGAATTGACTCTAGAACGGCTATTGTTCTTGGTTTAGGCCGAGGTCTTACAGATTGATCTCTCTAACTTAAAGCACTCCCTTCTTGCAGTGCATCTGTGTGAGGTTCAACATTTCGCTCGGTTCAAGGAGTCTTCACACGGTCGACTCTTCAATTCCGTAAAAACCAGAAAATCGTTTTCCCCCATCTACAGATTGGCGACCACAGTGGGAGGTTAATCTATCGGTTGCAATCTCACGATTTCACAAGATGGCTGGTCTTAGGTCTGGGTTAGTCACAGGTTCCAACACAAACGACGCTAGTACTAGCAACAACAACAATGACAATCAGAATATCCCGGAAACGATTTCGGCCTCCAACACTGATGGTGGTGACATTACTCCTCCTCACACTGAAGGTCATCCCCTGTTCGGTCGACACCCTGAAGAAGTCAGAGGAAACCCACCACCTCCATTGCTGATCTTATCAAAGTGCAGGAGACTCTCGCAAAGAATCAGACTGACATGGCTGCTACACAGAAGGAGCTGTGTAATTATCTCAAAACTCTTACTGATAAAATGACAGAGAAGACTCAAGAAAAGGGAAAAGAGAAGGAGAAATCCTCAGATGTTGCTGATCCTGAAGTAATCCCAATCCATACAGTGGATGATGAAGAAACTGGCAAAGCTACAGATTCATCAGCAAAGGAACCATCAAATTTCATTACTCGGGAAGACGTGGAGCGCCTTCTGGAAAACCGTGGAAAAGACAAGACATCACATATCCATTGTCACCAACCTCCTTATCCTGCCGCTACGCAGAGGATTCCCCTTCCAAAAGGTTACATTTATCCAACTTTCACTCTGTGTGACGGAACTGGAAATGCTCGAGAATATGTCTCTCGCTTCCTCGAAGCCTTGGGAGAGCATGAACATAACCATGTTGTTCGCCTAAATGAGTTTTCAAAATCCTTGAAAGGCAGAGCATACACCTAGTACAACAACATCGCACCAGGGACTATCAACAATTGGAGAGAAATGATCAACGCCTTCTACATGAAGTACTTTTTCGTGTCAGAGAAAGTCACTCTCTCTGATCTTGGAAGAATGTTCCAGAGGGTCAGTGAAAATCCCAATGATTACGTGAAAAGATTCAGAGTCCAGGCCCTTGACTGTCATGACCCAAATGTCACAGAGCAACAGCTGGTATATTTGTGTATCAACGCCATGCTCCCGGTTTACAGAGCTCTATTGGAGAATCTTCGATTCCAGACTTTCTCAGAGCTTCACGAAGACGCGAAGATATCAACAACCACTGCACCTGCCCTGTTAGAAAGAGCGAAGTCTACAAAGACTGAGGAATCACGTGACACTCGAGGAAGCAGACGCCTGATCAACAAGCAGTACAACCTGCAGCCCTAAGCAAACACTGCTGAAGGGAGCAAGTGCAAGGCAGAATCGCCAAACAAGCATACTGCAGCTCCTCCAAAGACGCAAAAGAAGGACAAACCAGAGACACAGGCTCCTGGACAACGCACAGATGCTCCTGATGATGCACCATATTTTCCTCTCCCCATTGGAGAAGTGCTCGAACTATTAGACGCCTAGATCCAAGATGGCGCAATCAAATTGCCATACGTCAGGAGAGACCCAACTGAGGAAGACATGGAAAATCCTCGTTATTGCCGATTCCACCGGTTCGTGAATCGTCCAACAAGAAGCTGCAAAGTTTTGGAACGCATATTCAGAGAAAAGGTTGAGTCGGGAGAACTTAATCTTGGAGCCGAGGGAGTACACAGAGACCCTCTTCCTGTCAGGACTTTCTCCATTTCCGAAGCACCAGTCAAGGAGGCAGTTCAGTCATTGATAGAGCATGTCCGTAAATTGCTATACCTGTCGAAAGCACAAAGGGGAGACATGTTCACAGCCTTGAACCACATAGTTTCTAGAAAACGCATGCTGATTCCAGATGTACCTCTTGAACCTTCAGCCACCGACAAAGAAATGTATGACTGGGGTCTGCTCACCACAGTGCACATTAAAGGAAATGAATTCAAAGTGCATTTGTTGATGTTGGTACTGCTTTCAACATCATCCCTTTGAAAAATCTCAGAGCTGCCGACATTACTTGACAAGAAGCTACTCACTCTCCCATAATAATCAGAGACCACGAAGGAGTTTCCCGGGATGCATACGGCTTCATTACTCTCAAAGTTACAGAAAGTTTGGTCTGCACTGAGACCAAATTTTACATAATCCGGGAAGACCCTGGATATGACATGATCCTTGGAAGGGACTGGATTCATGTTGGAAGGATCACTCCAAAGCCTTCAGCACGCTGCACCGCCAACGAAGACTTTGAGTCAGAGGACGCAGAGGATGCCCCTCCATTTTAGCATCTGCAGGAGGATAAACCTTGATAGGACTTACACAAGAACCTGTAGAAAGTCCACATACCTTTGTCAAAAGGTTTCAAGATCAGGCAAGTCTTATTCCTCTCCATGCTCCAATATTACCAATGTTCAAATATGCTACTTTGACCCAGGGACTTCTCCCCATGAAAAATTTAGCAATTACCAAGAGTTACGAATGGATAACTTCACCTCGGAAATATTATACCCAATGGTTGGATCCAACGCATCTCAATGTTGATCATTCTATAAAAAGGTTTATTGCTGAAGACCTGGCTAAACACGACAGACAATATGCTGGATACTCTCCTCTACACGAGTGTCCGTATGTGCCACAACCATGGAATTAGCGCAAGATATTCAAGGCACGAATTACAAAGCCGAACAAATTCAAGGAGGGAAATGTGGTTCTCAAGGAAACTAAATGAGATCTCCATTCTGCAAGGAGCTTCAATTGGGAAGGACCATTTATGGTTGCTAAGTCCATGACTGAAGGATACTAAAAATTGATCAACACGGATGGAAGAACCCTGCCAGTAATTCACGAGAATTGGCTTAAGGCATTTGTCTGAAATTATTAGACATTTGAGGTACTGGGCGTTTGAGCACTCATCATGTATGTATTTGGCATTTAGGATTTTCTTTTGTTGTATTTCTGTTCCTCCAAAACGTTTGCAATACTTGCAATCATTATTTGAATTCAACAATTTATCAAAAATTCAGTTCACTTTACTTAAAATAAAATCTCTATCAAAGTCAAAAGGAAATCCTCAGTCATAGACTCAACACCTATCAAAAATAAAAACCCAAATAGATATCATATCTCTCACAAAAGTTCAGAAATTCATGAGAGTATGGAAAGAAAACTAAAGTAAACCATCGAAGAAAGATTTCTGCTCCTCTGCCTCCTCCAATACTTTCAGAGCCTCCTTTTCCACCTCCAGATTCTTGGTTAAATCAACAACTTCATTCACCTTCTTCAACACGGCATCACTGGTGGGCAAGGGAGCATCGCCCTTTACTGCTTTCCTGATAACTTCAAGTCTTTGACGGAGCCACTTCAGATTGAAGCCAAGATCTTCAACATTCTTCAAGTTGTATTCCCAATCAAAGAGTACATCTTGAGTAACAACATTTCTGGCAATAATACGGATATCATCTATGACACGCAAGATAGCCTCCACTTTTTTCGTCAGAAAATAACTGCGTTCTGGATCCCGAGTGACAACAATGTGTCCATACATTTCCCATAGTTCCCTGTACATAGCAGCATATCTGATAGGAACGCTAAATCCTCCAACAAGCTGGTGATACGGGAGTAACTCACCAAATTGAGGATCAAAGGAAATCCCCGCAGTCGGATACTCATGCACTATCATCTGGTTCTCAACTACTGGAGCAGCATTGGTGATCATAGAGACAATTTCAGAAGAAGTGGCTTCCGCTATTTCGGGTTCGGGTTCTACCGTCTGAGGCACAATTAGAGTTTCTTCTACCTCCACGGCATCAACAACCAGAGCTTCATCATCTTGAGTCAGATATATGGAAGTATTGTCATCAACAACTCCTAGATTTCCCAAACCATCATTACTAGATTCATGATTCCCAACTTCGTTGTTAGGCACCTAATGCGAAGATTACATGGGATTAGAATGATTCAAGAGGAGAAATCCAATACAATCATAAAATTAAGAGATTAAGTGAACTAACATCATCTAAGTTCCTTATCATACATCTAAGATGTGTACAAGTAGCATCAAAGTCATAAAACACGTTTTCAAAGAAACTCAGCTGAAGAAATTTTACACTGCCCTGTGTTCAATGACGAACTGGGAGCAATTAGTGTGAAGTCTAGAGTTGGGTTATATACCATTCTCTTCGTATGGAAGACCTCTACAACATGTCAAAATTTCATGTAAATTGGCCGAACGAGCTAGGAGGTGTGATCAAAACATCGGGCAACATACAATCTGAAAAAGTTCTGAAAGTTTCCTGGAAGTTTACTATTTCGTCTTTTTCAAGCCCTAAACGTGCTCAAAACTTTAAAAGCTTATTTTCAAAAGCTTGGAAATTTTCCGGGCTTGAATATGCATATACAGATCATGAAAATCCGACTCCAGATGAAGATTTTACGGCGTTTTTGGTAAAGAACTGGGTTCTGAATTTTCTGACGACGAAGTTCGACCAAGTTTTTTGTATATACACATGGATTCATTCACAAATCAGCACTTCCATACTTCTATGAAGAGGATTCAGGGTATATACTCACTTTGGAGGTCTCCGAAGTACTCAAGGAATTATGATTGTCCGTATTAACGACAAGGGGCTCATTACTTCTATTTGACTCCGAATCTTTGGAAGTGCCTTCATCTATATTCTCAGAGGAAGGTCGAACATCAGCACTTTCCGCCTCCATGATGACATCCTCCTGGACATATTATCAAGTAATTAGCATCTTCACATGAAACTTTTATGTCCGATGGTAAAGGAAATTACTCACAGCGACTTCTTCTTCAACGCTCAAATCAGAAGTCGTCTGCCCAGCAGCAGAGAATCGAAGACCGTCAATACTAGACGGAGCAAAGTCCTGTAACCAAATAACAAATATTGGTTTTGAGATCCTGATAATGCTGATGAAAGAAGTCACAGCGAAAAAATATCATCAACTCACCAAAAAGGCGATTGGGGGCTTTATGATGTTGGGCAACAACTTGCAATTCTTGCTCCTGCCTTCTCCACCGTGGGCAATTGCCTCCGTCTCTGAGAAATTCACTTCACTTCGAGGTCTCACAACACGACCCTCCTGCAAAAGAAATTGATGTAGTAATTAAAGACGATTATACGAGTTGTATGAGGAATATGCAAAAGAATACATACCGGTGAACCTCCTGGAGATGTCTTTCGTTTGTCACCACCAGAAATATTCCTTAGTCTGGGACGAGAGTCACTCATCTCAGAAGAAGGGGTATCCTTCACTAAAGGTTGGGAGGCCGTCACATAATCATTAATACGCTCAAGCTGCTGATCCCAGAATTCCATGTAACCTGGAGTCACGTACGTGGTTCGATCAATACAAGAGAACCAATAGGAGCTCCCTTCATCATGTGTGTGATCTAAACAAGTCTTAAGTTGTTCCACTGATGGTCTTCTCCTTCTGAAGGTTGGAACACATTGGTCCTTACCCATCTGACGGGAGGATCTGTCAATATTATACTCCTCCACCGAAAAATCTCCGTACGCTGCTGATATTATGGGCCGGGAGTACAACTCAACATGAAAGATCTTTCGCCATCACTCAAAATCAGCACCGGATTTCAAATACTTACTTTCTCCAGCATTGAAAGTCTTCAATTGAGAAACGTGTGGAGGAACCACCACCCAAGGACGGAAGTTGAACTCAGACTCCTCATCTAATACGTCAATGAAGCGTTTCTTGGACTGAATTTGCTTCGTAGACCAGCGGATAATCTTAGCGTTGTCTTTCTCATGGAAGATACGTCGAGCATCAGCAGAGTTCAGACTTTGTAAGACACTACGGGGAATGGGTGCATAGTTTCCGAAACGCTCCCACATCAGAGCTTGGAGGAACATCGTATTGGCATAACATTCAATCTTCATGAAGTCGTTCGAAACACTGGAGTCTACGACTAAAGAGTCCAGGTTAGAATATAAAGAACCCAAGAATAACCTACCGAGCGGAAGTTGTTCACCTTGAACCAATTTAATAGCGAAAGGAATTACAAACGGCTTCAACAAGGTACCAGCATCTTCAAACACATCTCTGGACATCCATAAGCACAAGAAAGCAGTAATAGACAACATACCGTCGGGTTCATCAAGAGGGGCGTCTCGTTGCCACCAATGTGTCAACCAATGAGCATAACACCCTTTATCAAAAACCTTGTTGATTCTCTCCATCTTAGCTGTTAAAGTTTTGAAAACTGTTTTCTCTTCTGCCCCATCCAAAGTTCTTCAGGAAAGTTACCTGTAATTGGAAGATGCAACAAAGCAACTACATCTTCCAAGGTAATAGTGAACTCTCCCCAGCTGCATATAAACGTATGAGTTGGGATGCACCAGCGAGCAAGAAGAGCTACAATACCTCGTGCGTCATGAAAGATGTACAAATCTCCAGATGTTTGAACGGCCCTGGTAATTTGTGCCCTGTCCAACATAGCTCTAACACGAGGAAATCCCAGCATGTGTCTAGACCATCCGGAAAACTTCTCTAAAGGACGTCGAGAAAGCTTGAATTCAATCATTGAAGCCTGGAATAGTCCTCGTTCAAGACAGAATCGAATAGCAGCACGAGAAGTCACCAGTTTCTTTTGAGTAACCGTCCTGGGATTGATCAGAAGACGATATACCGGGGACTTGAGACGATTTTCAGTCTCCTGAACCTCAAAGAATGCGTCATCTATGTTCGGGACATTCTTGACTCCGAGCATTTCGTATTCTTCACCAATGGAAGTCTCATCCATACACGTTTCCTATGTGGAGATATAATCATCTACGCACATTTCATCTCTAGAAGCATCGTTGGCTGGAGAATTAGACATCCTTGCAAAGCAGCTGTGAAAATCCACACAATGTTTCAGTCGTCTGAATGCAAATTCGACAATGTGGCGGAATCATGCAAATGGAAAATGCCACTATCTATAAAATGGTAACTCTTAACTCTTAACTCTTACCTTTTTCAATTTCACTAAAGTAGTGATTGCGATGCAGAGGTTAGCACACAAAATTAGTTCGTTCCTCGGAATCTGCATAACGAACAAAACTTCATTAGTTCATGAAAAATGATTTTCTCATAAAATCATAGACATAATTTTCATAGTGTGAACATTCACACAACTGACCTCATGAAATTTACAACAAGACACTATTTCATCGTAAATAAATTGTCTAGTTTGAAGGTTACTCAAAACCCACGTCTTGATTTTACAAAGCAACAATTAATGAAATTTGTTCACGTAAATTTTCAGAATTTATCTAATTAGAACAAGTCCATGTGAATAAAATATGTCATCATGTTTCACGTAAAATATGTCACGGCTACATATATAAAAAATCTATTTTCCTTCGTATTAGTGTTTTATTAAAAAAAAACACACGAAGGTTTATGCTAGTTTTGTGGAAGCTCACACCTCTTGTGATAAAATACTAATTCACATGAAAGCTCATAAACAAAGTTTTATCACTGGACATAAATTTACATACATAAAATTACATGTATCTATTTTCCTCGAATGAGCATAATTTTCTAAACGAGGTTTATTTCGGTTTTGTGAAAGCTCACATCTATTAAGGTAAAATCTTGGTTCACATGAAAGCTCATACACTAAGTTTTATCACTGGACCTAAGTCCATATATATATAAAAAAATCTCTCATAAATCAGGGGTTTTTATTAGTTTTCAAAACTAACGATTGAACGAACATACGTTTGATAAAACAAGGGTTTTTCTACAAAACTCACGTCAACATATACACATGTATAGAATTTTAACATGATGGAAGCATGAACAACTCATGAAATCAGCCAGCAAAAGTAAAAAAAATAAATAAAAATTTACATGGACGTTACCGGCCGGACGATGAACGGACGACGCCGGCGGTGGAATTCCGGCGAACTTCTCCTGCTGCTCCTGATGCTCGGACGTGAGATGGGAGGAAGATGAAGATGGTGGTCGGTTGTGGGAAGAAATAAAAAAAAGAGAAGGGATTAATTTCCTTTTATACCTAATTTTATTTCCAAAACCTAATTCCATAAGGATTTCCCTTTTAGGCCCGACCCGTGAATCCTAAACCAACCAAGGTTCCACCATCGAACCAGCGGTTCTACACGGTTTTATGTTCACTGGATGACGCTCTATTATTCCACAGAGGTTCCCGCTCAAACCATGGTTTGCTCATTCAGTCGAAATCCGGTAATATCTTATCTTATCACTAAGTTCAATTACTTATTTTTATTTATACCTGGAAAATCACCATTAAATGCTGACTGAGGAACATGATTGTTCCTCACTAAGCAGGGGACTTAATGTAGATGGTGGATTTTCGACAAAGGGTAGAATCATAAAACTATACTCTAGATTCGACAACCGGATGAGTATTGAGACTCATGTCTCTCATTAAAGCATGAAAGATCATGTCATAAATCTCTGACTGAGAAGGCTGTCTCTCAGAGTACGTGTAAATGTGTTGTCTCTCGGCTGAGGCCACGACACATCTCATGAATACTGAGCAATTTCAGTAATTACTCCGGATCCGGCAATCGGATGAGTATCGAGACTCATGTCTCTGTGCATGAAATCTCATGCCACCTCTGATGTAGAAAGTCTCTCAGAGAAGATGAAGATGTGCAGTCTCTCAGATGAGGCCACGACACATCTCATACTGTATATAATCGAAAGATTGGGCGGCTCCTATACAACATGTCTGCTAGTATAGAGCGACAACGTCTTCAGGATGTAACCAGATTTTCCCCAACTATGCAAGAGGAATATGACACTCCAGCAAGTTCACATTGCTCAACCATCAGATAATTAATGCTCCTAGACAGGAAGCCCTTCTAGTAAAGAACCAACAATTAATTATCTTAAATCGTCTGAATATCCAACAATATTCTACGAGCCATCGTCTGAATATCCAACAATATTCTACGAGCCATCGTCCGAATATCCAGCAATATTCTACGAGTCGTCAATTTATCGCCTGAATATTCAGCAATATTCTACGATTCCTCGTTATATTTCGTTACTTCAATCTGTGGTTCTTCCCAGCAGAATTCCACAGGTTAGTAATAAATATTCAACGAAACAGGCATCTGGGCATCGAATAAGCCCTGACAAAATGGTGCAAGTGTAACTAGCAGATAATACACAGACCAGCATTTTGAATGTGCAAACGAACATTTCAGAAAATACGAATGAACGAGGAACCTATGCAAAATAGGAAGGAAAAATAGTAAAAATATTAGCAGAGGCGCCAGGGGACTGGGCTCACCAACCGGCCGGTCATGCCGTGACCAGTCCCACACCCAATTTTATATTTTTATCATATTTTACTAATTTTCCTTAAAATCATGAAAATTACCTAATTTCATGTATTTTTATCTAAATCACATGATTTTATTAAAAAATAATAAAATTAGGGAAAGGTGTCGCGGGACCGCCGACCGGCCGGTCATGCCTTGGCTGTGGCCGGTCCCACAACTCACTCCCCATTATTTTATTATTTCCTCTTAAATTATGAAAATTCCATTGATTTCATGAATTTTCCCTAAAATCACCTAATTTCATGTATTTTTCTCTAAAATCACATGATTTCATCAAAAAATAACAAAATTAGGGAAAGGTGTCGTGGGACCGAGCACCAGCCGTCCGTGCCTGGGCCGTAGCCGGTCCCACACCTCACGTCCCATTATTTTATTATTTCCTCTTAAATCACGAAAATTCCCTTGATTTCATGAATTTCCCAAAAATTACCTAATTTCATGTATATTCTCTAAAGTTATAGAAAATATTAAAAAAATTAGGGAAAACTTGTGGGACCGAGCTCTAGCCGGCCGGCCATGCCTTAGCCGGTCCCACATGCCTATTATTTTATTATTATTTGGTTTTTTGTTTCCTGATTTCATGAAAACTCCCTGATTTCAACAAAATATCTTGGTTTTCAACAAATCCTTTTGATTTTATGAAAGTTAGCTAAAATCATCAAAAATTACATAAAATTGGGAAGAGTGGCTTGGGACCCGCGCTCATGGCCGACCAGCCATGCCGGTCCCACACTCCCATTCCCTATTTTATTATTATTTTATCTCTCATGAGAGTTCCCTAATGAAAACTCTCCAGTTTCATGAAATTTCCCTCAAATCAGAGAAAATACATAAAATCACATAAAACTGGGGTAAACATGTGGGACCGCGTCTGTCATCCGGCCGGCCATTCCCTAGACGTGCCGGTCCCACACCTTGAAATCCCATGTTTTATTTTTTATTTACATCATCTCATGTATTTTTTCCGGTTTCAGCAAAACCATGGATTTTGCATATTTTCTCCAAATGTTGCTCAAACGTGCATTAGAAAATATCAAAATTCTCAGGACTGAAGCACGGACACTGTGGTGACACGGGCACATCCCCTTGACCGACCAAGGGTGACCCTGAGGCTTGCAAACAGCTGGTCCCGCATGTTTTAATGATTTTAACCTAATTTGCTCAGTTGCTCATATTAGGTTCGAACTCTTTCCAAACAATTGGAAGTTCGCTCAAACGACCATCTACTGGTCCCACGACCATCAAGAGCTGGTCTCATGACCTCTTGGTCGGCCCCTCATATTTTCTACATCAGGTTTTCTGATTTGTTGCTCACACGAGCATTATTTCAGTAAATGATTAAACCAACATTTAATCATTCTTTCACCAACTGGTCCTCAAGAGACTTTGGTATTTTTTTCTCATTCGAGCATCTGAGCGTTATATGGTGAACCCATCATCCCATGTAGCCGGTCCCGTGTTGATTTGCAATAAATCATCATTTCGGCAAAATTAGGGTTTTGAATCCAGAGCTCTGCAAAAACGTGATTCTGTGCAGATTCGAACACTCTGGTAATTTTATGTTGATTCCATGATTGATATTCAAATTTATTTTGCTCGACCCAACAGTCAGTAACTTAAATTAATATTTTATTTGGTCCAACTACTAGCAATTCATCAAAAGAACAATATTTGCTCGAACTAGCAATATTCTCTCAGACTAGCAATATTTGCTCAAATCAAAGAATATTGGTTCAACTACCAATATTCAACAATTTAGCAACACATTTTTGCTCGTCTTAGGTTATAATGATACCTCGTCTCAGCAGACACATTAAATTCATGAGTTTCGAAACATTTTCTAATCATGTTCAACTCAGCAATACATGGACTCATCGTCCCATAAAGTCAGCAACTGACTCCACAATCACGAGATTTGAATCATGTCACATTGGGGGATACTAACTAGGGTTTTGGTCTGGAGGTCTACGGCACGTGTGTTCACCCATGATGGGAATGTGAGCAATTCGTGCAATCAGTTGGAAGAGTCAGCAAAGTAGTGGGTGGAAAGTTAACCAAGTCTCCGCACGATGAGTAATTGGTTTTAACATGATTTCCCCATTTCCCATTCTCTGATTCCAGCAAATGTCACACTTCATGGGATCATGGTGTTTTCAACTCCGGCATTATAAAATGTCCCTGAATCCTGATTGAAATGACAGAGGTTTTTCGAACAATCGAACAACATTCGCTAAAATGAGCAATTTCTCATAAAAGTTCATACAGACAATCTTTCGTCTACACGAACTCACAGAAATTACTCTCAATTGAGCAAAATTAAATCATTCAGAGCATTTTCACGCTGAATTCACAACACACCTACAATCTCAGATCACCATTGATCTCACGCATTTCTCAGCTTCCCTCCTACATATCAACCCATCCTCTCTTGTGACTGAATTGACTCTGGAACGGCTATTGTTATTGGTTTAGGCCGGGGTCTTACAGATTGATCTCTCGAACTTAAAGCACTCCCTTCTTACAGTGCATCTGTGTGAGGTTCAACATTTCGCTCGGTTCAAGGAGTCTCCACACGGTCGACTCTTCAATTCCGTAAAAACCAGCAAATCATTTTTCCCCATCTACACCTTGTTTTCCCAGGTGGAGATTATGTGATTTTCATACACGTCTCGTATGTATATCTCTACACGGGCTGAACTAGATTGTAGATCCAGCGGAGCAGCCTAACCTAAATTCTGTTATAAACGAGTAATTATGTTAAGAACATCTAGGGTGAATCTCGTTTATTACTGGGATGCTCTTGTGTCTAGCCTATAAATAGAGGCTCTAATATTTGTATATGATACACATGAATAAGAAATCTCTCTCTTTTCTTCTCCTTATTTTCCGTCTCCTTCTCCTTTTACAAGACGTAATCACGCACGTTGCTCTACCGACGGCATGCTCTACGTCGAGCCTCTGAATCTTTTCGCAAAAGCAAAAACACCAAAGTGGAGTCGGTGTTATATTGAGTTTCCTAATCTCTTATTTCTTTTACCAGCTTTTCTTAATATTTAATTAAGATACCTTTAATTGTGATTATGTAGTAACGTTTGTTTTTATTTTTTCAAGTAAACTGATATCTTGTTGTATATGTTTTATATCTTTGTATGGACTAGACTCATTGTTGGAAAACGATTAATAAAATATGATTTTTAAAGTTTTAATAAAAAATTATAATTTATTGTTTTCTTTTATGAATGAAAAAACTTATTAGTCCCACACCGTGGAGTTTCCACTTTTTAGTTGTTTTAAGAGACTATATAAGATTTTTAGTCCCACATCGGGGAGTTCCTCTTCTTAAGTTGTATTTGTCAATTATATAAACAAATTCACTACTTTTTTTAAATATATGGGAAAGGGGTTTCTCCAATTTTTAGAGAGACCCTCAAGGGAAAAATACTTTATATTGTTTTCTTTAACGTTCACGATTTTCCTTAAGTGTTTTTTCGGAGTTGCCAAGCTCAAGTTGAGCATCTACTACATATGCTAGTAGTAGGTGTAGTAGGGTATTTTATCCTGGAGATATCCGTCCTGTGAGGGCTATATCATCACTCTTGAGTGTAGCTGGCGCTAATGTCTTAAGGGCAGCGTGTTGAACACGTGACTCACTCTGTTTTTTCAAAAAAAATTCCTTGTTGTTGTTGCGGAGATTTGGGGAGCTCGTGCGCTTTATCGAATCGATCACTTCCATTATAAAGTAGCTAAGTATCAATGATTTTTCCTTATTTTTATTGTTGCACCCCAACAATCTTAAGACATTAGAATTTGTAATAATCAGATGTTAATTGTGAAGTGAAAAACAAAAGAAAAAACGAATTTTTGGTCGGCTGTAGAGTTTCGAATTTATCTCTTAACTTAAAAGGAATTTAGATGAACCCTTTTTACATAATGTAGTAGACATCTTAATAGTTACCCACACAAAATTTCAGAATTTTTGGAGTTGTAAGAGTATTTTTTTGATATTTTACAAAACAGAGAAACGTTTCTGAAAATTCTGACGAGCAGAAATTTGTTGTTAATTAAAGTAGTTTTATGGGGTAACCATGAATTTTTTGGTATGGTGATTCATACGAAGTTTGTAGATCTAGATGTTATCTTCAAAATTCATATATTATTTTCCGTTTCGGAACTAAGGTTTGTGAGATGTGGTGTATTAGGTGATTGAGAAATTACCATGTTCGTGGTCAAAGTATAAACGAAGATTATGACATGAAATTGGAAAGGGACATGGATACCATGAGCCTGTGGATGAACACAAGTCTTCCAAATCTGACAAAGGAAAGAATATCAAGCAACTCAAAGCGTAGTCTTCAGAAAAAAGGTATGTTTCGTAAAACTGAATCCGTCATTACTTTAATTAAGGGTGACTGTTATGTTTGTAAAATTCCTGGCCACGCGGCAGTAAATTGTAGACAACATAAAAGCCTTAATAAGTAGAAAGTTAATGCTAATTTAGTTGAAACAAACTAGAACGAGTTCAGTGGCATGGTGTCGGAAGTTATTTTAATAACCAATGTGAGAGATCAGTCTGTGGACTCTGGAGCCACTAAGCATGTTTGTTAAAACAAAGACATGTTCACCTCTTATCAGAGGATAAGGGATGTCAAGAAACTCTTTTTGAGTAACTCATCTGCAATAGAGGTTGCATAAAAGGAAAAGGTCGAGCAGAAGCTCATATCTGTAATATTCTCACATTGAATCAAGTTTTCATGTTCCTAGCATATGTGAGAATCTTGTATCTTGTTTTGTTGTAGATGGAAAAAGATGTAAGATCTTAATTGAATCTGGAAAACTTGTTGTAACTAGGCAGTGATTTTTTAAACAAGAGTTATAGGACTTTGAATCTATATAAGCTTAACGGAAAAACTGATGAAGTGAACATAGTTGATTCTTGCGCTTTATTTGTGTGATTGAATGTTTTTCGTGGTACACTTGGAACCATAAACTTATAAGTCAATGCTTAAACTGGCCAGCATAGGCTGCGTACCCAAATTTAGTTTGGATTTTGAACACAAAAGTGAAATCTGTGTAGAATAAAAATATGCTATAAAATCTTTTAGCACAAATGTTCAGAGTAGTTCTAAGCCCTTAGAATTAATTCAGTTAGGACTAGTTCACATGAGTTCAACCCAAAACTACTATGGTAAAAGATGGTTTATAACTTTTGTAGATGATTGTACGAGGTACTATCTTGTATACGTGCTTAGGGATAAGGATGATGCCTTAGAAGCCTTAAAATGTATAAACTTGAATTTCAAAACTAATTAGAATCCTTGAACATAATAACTGTATCCTTAAGAAGATGAAATTTCCATGTTGGTTAGTTCAGGATTACCTGCGGCCTTGTGGGGGGG